>NW_015505965.1:344487-390621 GCF_001515645.1 Sinocyclocheilus grahami
GGCACCACTGCGCTGCAAAGATGTACCGGGAGAAGCGCGGTTATTAGACGACCGATCGTCATTTCCAAAAGGAAAATATTCCCCTTCAGAGTCAGAATCGGCGAATTACATTTGCAACACATCCTCACGGTACAACTTTTATTAGCCATTTGGCGATTTTCTCTCACAAATCTCACAGCTTACCCGCACGCTATGAACTGAACTGCTTCCGCATCAATGACACGAAAGCTCACTTGCTCCGCTATTTCCTCGAACACTTTGAATAGGAAGGTAACGTAATTTTGGTCTAGAATCGAAGTACTACATGTCTGCCATCTAGTGGTAGGGAATACAAATGAGATATTACACCATATTAGGAACTACAGTCTATTTGATTAAGTATGACATCTTGTCGCAATTTTGCGACTTTGGCGCTAAGAGGGTTAATCACCAGCGATGACAGAGTGTGTGTGCTATTCTTATAGTCCTCCTAATGTGAGACAGCTGTGAACTGATGATGATATCTGATGAGAGACAGGGGATGCACTTGATGAGTCTGGGCAAAGGATTATGAGAAATGGAGTCCTGAGTGAACGGCAAGGTACAGAATGGAGTGCCCTCTAGAGGAGCTCACGGGCACTCCAGCTGGAGATCATGACAGAGCCCCCCCCCCAAGGAGTGGCTTCCAGACGCTCCTTAACATGAACAGACCAGAGTCCAGGAGGGAGGTGGAGCGGAGGCGGAACAGGGGGAGGGATGGAGGGCCAGGTCCATGAGGAAGGAGAGGAACAGGGGACTGAGACAGAGCGGAGAGCCAAGGTGGAACTGGCGGAGCAGAGGGCCAAGGCGGAGTAGTAAGCCAAGGCAGAACCAGTGGAACAGAGAGCCAGGGCAGAGCAGAGTGCCAGGGCATTACAGTGAGCCAGGGCATAGCCGACAGAGCAGGGAGCCAGGGCAGAGCTGAAGACCACCAGAGCAGAGCTAAGGACCACCATGGCTGAGCAGGCGGAGCAGAAGACCACCAGGGCGGAGCTGATGGTGCAGGATACCACCAAGGCGGATTAGGCAGAACTGGAACATAGAGCACAGAGAGGTTAACAATGGCCTCAGCGGCTGTAACAAGACTGGCAGACAGTTCCAAAATGGCATCTTTAGCCATAACAGGGTGAGCAGAGAGTTCAGGGGCAGCCTTTTTTACCGTGGCTGGAATGTCAGAGAATTCAGAAACGACCTCCTTGGTCAGAACAGGACAGACTAAGAGTTCAGAAATGACCTTCTAAGCCATAATAGGACAGGCAGAGAGTTTACAAATTACCTTCTTGGTTATGACAGGGCAAACAGAGAGTTCGGGAGAGGCCTCTTCGGCTGATTCAGAGCAGGATAAAAGTTCATAAGTGGCCGCTGTAGCCTTGACAGGACAGGCAGAGAGTTCACAAACGGCCTCCATAGCCGTCACAGGACAGGCAGAGAGTTCGCAGACGGCCTCCTTGGCCAGAACAGAACAGGACGAGAGTTCACAAGTGGATACTACTGACACCTCTGGAGGTTCTGCAGCGGATGCCGCCACCTCTGGAGGTTCTACAGCAATACCAGCAGGAAACAGGGAGATATCATTAACATTCTCCTTAACAGGACAGGTACAGAGTTCAGCAACGGTCCCCTTGACCGAGACAGGACAGACTGAAAGTGTATTGCTGGGCACCATCACCGTCCCAGGAGCCAAAGCAAGCGCTGCCGCCTCGGAGGGTTCTGCAGCCTCAGCCGCCACCTCTGGAGGACCTGGAGCAAGCACCACCATCTCTGGATATTCTGTGGTAGTGTATGCAGCCCAAACACACCAAAAAGTGATCCCCATCATGGGAAGTGCTTCAGACAGGGGAATCAGTTCAGGAACAGGAGGGCTTGAGTGAGTGGGTTTGGGGATACCAGCTGCGCGTGCAGACATCAGCGGTGCATCCTTCACACTGGATCCCAGACTGGGATACCGAAGGGCTGACCCTGATAATCTGGGTGTAACAGACAGAACGTGACATGACTCTGGATGATCAGCTGTGATGCAACGTGACTCTGGATGAACAGCTGAGACGCAACGTGACTCTGGATGAACAGCTGAGACGTGACGTGACTCTGGACGAACAGCTGAGACGCGACATGACTCTGGAAGATCAGCTGATATGTGATGAGGTTCTGGGAGATCAGCGGTGACGTGACGTGACTCTGGACGAACAGCTGAAATATGACCAGACTCTGGATGAACAGCTGAAATATGACCGGACTCTGGATGAACAGCGGAGACGTGAGTGGGCTCTGGCTTGGCAGGCTTGACGTGAGCGGGCTCTGGCTTGGCAGGCTTGACGTGAGACTCAGGAGAAGTGGCCATTTTGTGAACAGCCTCCAGGCTGGTGGCCATTTTGTGGAGAGACTTTGGGCTGGCAGTCATCGTGTTAACAGTCTCTGGGGCTTTAAAGTCCTCTGCCTCTCCCACAGTGAAAGGAGAACCACATAATAAGAGAACATCGTCCATACTGTCCCTCAAACATCGTCCATACTATCCCTCAAACTACCGTTCAATTCCCTTCCAGGTAACAATGATTTAGTTGGTTCACAGAGTCCAAAATGGAACAAGTCCTTAAACAAAACTTCATCATAAAGCGGTACTTGATATGACAACTCACAGAACCGGTGAACATACTCCTCAATAGATAAGCCTCCTTAACGAAGATGTAATAGCTGGTCTACTGGGTCCATGCTTGGGCCCTGACGTGAGCGGACTCTGGCTTGGCAGGCCTGACGTGAGCAGACTCTGGCTTGGCGGCCATGATGGGACGAGACTCAGGAGAAGTGGCCATTTTGTGAACAGCCTCCAGGCTGGCGGCCATTTTGTGGAGAGACTTTGGGCTGGCAGTCATCGTGTTAACAGTCTCTGGGGCTTTAAAGTCCTCTGCCTCTCCCACAGTGAAAGGAGAACCACATAATAAGAGAACATCGTCCATACTGTCCCTCAAACATCGTCCATACTATCCCTCAAACTACCGTTCAATTCCCTTCCAGGTAACAATGATTTAGTTGGTTCACAGAGTCCAAAATGGAACAAGTCCTTAAACAAAACTTCATCATAAAGCGGTACTTGATATGACAACTCACAGAACCGGTGAACATACTCCTTGACAAAGATGTAATAGCTGGTCTACTGGGTCCATGCTTGGGCAGAGCCGCTGAGATCCGGGTGTGGCTGGTGATTCTGTAACGACGGAGGCGTAGTGACAACGGAGTTGAGGATCCAAATGCAGCTTTTATTCACAAGAGTGATCAAGACAGGCAGGGTCAAACACCAGCAGACAGGTACAATCCAGGGCGAGACAAAAGAGAAAGGCAAAACACGAGAAAGGCAAAACTTAGGAACAAACTAGAAAACACGGAACGGCTAAACATTTAATCACCAGCGATGACAGCGAGTGTGTGTGCGCTATTCTTATAGTCCTACTAATGTGAGACAGCTGTGAATTGATGATGAGATCTGATGAGAGACAGGTGATGCACTTGATGAGTCCGGGCAAAGGATTATGGGAAACGGAGTCCTGAGTGAATGGCAAGGTACAGAATGGAGTGCCCTCTAGAAGAGCTCATGGGCACTCCAGCTGGAGATCATGACAGTTACCTTATTTATTTAGTCATTTAGCAGACGCTTTTATCCAAAGCAACTTACAAATGAGGACAATAAAAGCAGTCAAAACTAACAAAAGAGCAACAATATATAAGTGCAAATGACAAGTCTCGTTTAGCCTAACACAGTACACATAGCAAGGTGTGTATAGATATATATACATATACACAGTGTTCGAACTATACCGTGGACTTTGGGGGAGCCCACTTGGTTTTTTTATAAGGGGGGGGGTTCGGGGGGTCGTGCGCTTGAGCGTGCCTCAAAAGAGGGCTTACAATGACTTACAAAGATACATAACAGCTACAAGTGTATACACTACTTGCTTTATGCAAGCACTATATAGGATAAATCACTATACAGGATTTACCCTATTATACTTTATCGACACGAATTGATAGGTGAAACAACAAACAGCCACCCACAAATAGTCTATAAACAAAGCATCAGGCTGTCTTTGAGTTCACATGAACAACGGTTAACGTAAAGTAACTCGTCGTCAGGCTACAGAAGAATACCATAATTCCTCCGTTCAATTAGGCCTAAGACATCGAGAGTCACGCACACCTATAACAACCCAGCCACAACACCAGTGACCACATTAGGTGAGATGACCCCAACCCCCACTGGTGTGAATTGACTTGAATACAGGAGGAAAAGTCTCTCACAGTTTCACACTGTGTGTTGTTTCAACAGGGTACACATACTGTACTCCTTTGCTGGATTGTATCCTTTGTTTTTTTTTCTTTGAAAATGGCAGAACAAGCTCAGAAAAGGTAAGGCTCGTGTTTTTGTTCCTTAACTAATTTTGATTGTTGTGTAAACTGTTAAAGCTATACATTTGAATACTCACTGTGACATCTAAAATCTCAGCATGAGTAAAATAACAAACAAAAAAAACTGAAGCTTTGTGTAAATCTGGGAAATGTAGGTAGTTATTTATTTTTTTTATTTTTTTACCAAGTTCCAACATCAGCCAAATAAAAAGTCTGGCAAATCTACACAAAAATATTCTGTCCTTTTAATGTATTACTTTTTGTCATTTTACTTATTTTATATTCCCATTTCTTTTGTTCACACAGTTGACTTTGGTCAGGCTTGTGTTTTTGTTCCTTAACTAACTGTGTAAACTGTTAAAGCTATACATTGGAATAATCCCTGTGACATCTACTATCTCAGCATGAGTAAAATAACAAAACAACAAAAAAAACATATATGAAGAGTCTATTTGCAAAACAGCAAGCCAGATGAAAGATCTGATGAGCTGCAGAAGGCCAAGGCATCCAACAGGGAGTGGATCCGCACTAACAGGACCTGGGATTACCACCAGCTTTGTGAGATCCTGCCTGACAGGCACTCTCGGGTCAGCATGGTGAAGGAGCTTCTCCGGCGAGGTTTCTTCATCAAGAACCAGCCTGATGACTCTGAACTGGTCTTAGACCCTGTAGGTGCCACCACAACCGCCACCACTGTGATCGCTCCCAGCACTAAAGTTTTCCAAAAGATTTTGAAAGCTGCAAAGGCAGACTTCCTCCGGATCTATGGGAACCTGCTGAAGGGCAGTGAGGTCACGAATTCTGAAAAGACGCTGTACCGTTACTACTGTGATGCGATCTTAATCTCCCGTCACCATCAGTGCGCAGGAGCTGTGGAAGGCTTGAATAGTTTATCTATTTTAGCAAGTTGGCCCTCATGATATGCTGTAATAGTTTGAGACGAATGCATTAGTAAATTAAAAATGTTCAATGTTTTCCAAGATGCAGAGTGGGTGGCCAGGATGCAGCATGGTGGCAGGGTTGTGACTGGCATCAGCAGCCGCAAAACATAATTGAAGCAGATTGCGACATTTGCCTTGACCAATAGAGAGGTAGCTGTAAGGCTTTGCCAATCTTATTAGACTGAATCTCTGACTACAGAATTGTGGAGGTGAGCATAGTGCTGCATATGCTGGATGTGTGGTCCAGAAACAAGCTAAAGAAGTACAGGGATACAAGGATGTGAATAAGGTGACATATGCAGAGGCACTAAAGAGTAGTGGCATTTATGAAATCAAACTAAATAGACCAATAGAGTATCAGGAAAACCTGAGTAACAATGCAAGGTACACAGTACCTCAGAGTTCAGGTATAAGGAGATCTCAGTCAGGAAGATCAGCGGAGCGGGGTCGGTCTGAATGGCGGCTCTGATGTCTCGGTTGATGTTCCACTGAATATGTCCCTCGTCCTAATGTTGGTGAGTTTGGAGTATTCTAAATGAGCTGCCGCGTGCGCACAAGGTTAGTCATTTGCTTAAACCTCGCCCAGACCATCACCAATTAAGAGCCTGCCCCACAACCTTTTCATTTACAGCCTTTCATCACTCTTCTCAAAGATACTCCACGAATCCCCATGTGACGCTGTCTACAGACGCGCTTTCGCCAGATCTTTGAGCAATGCCAAGTGCGCAGTCATCAAAATAATTTCATACAATAAAACACCTTTTATACAGACCCAGTTTACAGAGCTTTCATTAGCCGGCTGTACATGCGCTGTTATTCAGAGAAACCTCGCAGCCTGAGCTATAGTCTACCCTTTATACAGTCTATGAGTCTAACACAGCTTATTTTACTCTTTCACTGTATATACATTTAAGATTAAATATACTTTTTATTGTTATAAGACAAGTGTGTCTCCCAAGTGAACACTACCAGAAGATTAAAATACTTTCTCTAATGTATAATTAACAAGAAAAGGAAGGAAGACAAACTGCTTAGGGTTGTTTATTTCAGCAAATTAATAAGAAAGGAAACAGTACGTATATGTACATACATACAAGGTGCTGGTAACACAATAAAGAATGAACTGTGCTGATACAAATTTTAAAGACCTGCGCATAACTAGAATAATATTTCCATGCTTTTCCTGATCATAAATTTAAAGTTGCCTGATATTTCCAGAGTTCTACAATCAGTAAACTTATCCAGATATTACAACATTCAATTGAAATTGATGACATAATGAGCTAAAATACACCTACAATCAATAGGAACAAGTCATTTTGTTCAGTTTGTCCATTTATTTTTAAGCTTCCAGTTACATTTCACTGTAAAGTAGAAGTTTGACTAATATTTTGATTCAGAGGAATCAACACACTGAATTGAGTGACACCTCTATAGTTGAAATTAGAGGGAATCTACCACAACCGCTCTATTTAAAACTATTTTTGTGCATATTAACTCCTGTCTGTAACGGGGCTGACGAGACGTGAGACGTGTGGATCCATCTACAAGCTTTTATTAAAGAGACGTGGTATAACAGGCAGGGTCGAACAATGGCAAACAGGTATATGGTGGGCAAAAACACAAGAATAGTCCTAGGGCTAGCGTAGGTCACCGATCGGCAGACAGAATCACAGGGGCGAGACGAGAGGGAAAAATTCAGGAAAACAGGCAAAGATCAGAAACCGTGAAAACAGGTAAGGCAAAACAAGGAAAACACGGAGACTCTGAAAGGGGTACAGGCTAAACAATACTCAGCAGAGAATGGTGGTTTGAGTGGGTGTTATATAGTGAGTGAGGTGATAAGAAACAGCTGTGTGCAATGAGTGCAATCAGTGCAGTGTGCAAACCGTGCAATGAATGATGGGATATGTAGTCCGGGGTGCTATGCAACAGTTTGTGTTGTGCGAGAGTCAATGTAAAGGAAAGGGTGACCTCTGGTGGTGAATAAACGGAAGTCCATGGACTGAATTCGTGACACTGTGACCATACCTGAACATCTTTTTTTAATATAAAATAAAAAGCCTTATGGTGAACCATAAAGAGGTGAAATGTGCAAATAAAAGTAGTAAAAAAAAAAAGTAGTCATGAAGGTAACAGTCAGATGTAGCCCACATTCAGCTGCACCGTGAACATAGACTTGATTTCACACAATGCTTTATTACACCGACTACACTTGAATGTCTTCCAAAATGATTGTAGAAATTACTCCTTTTCCTAAACCTTGTCACTCTGGGGAAAATGGTGATTTCTTTAGAGAATGAGTTTGCAAATGGCGTTTCATGCTGCTGTGAAATGTGAAACTCTTCTCACACTGAGGACACTTGTAAGGTTTCTCTCCAGTGTGAACTACCTTGTGAATCTGAAGGTTTCCTTTAACCCTGAAACTCTTTCCACACTGTTCGCAGGTGAAAGGTTTCTCTCCAGTGTGAGTTCTCAAGTGATCCTTGAGGCTTCCTTCAGCTGAGCAACTCTTTCCACAGTGATGGCACATGTTAGGCTTTTCTCCGATGTGAATTTTAACATGATTCTTAAGATGCTTCCGGTCTGTGAAACTCCTTTCGCACTGATGACATTTAAAACTGTTCTCTCTTGAGTGCATCTTCATGTGATTATTAAGGTTTTCTTTATATCTGAAACTCTTTCCACACTGATCACATGTGAATGGCTTCTCTCCCGTGTGACTTCTTATGTGAGTCCTAAGGTTATCTTTGAGCCTGAAACTCTTTCCACACTGAGGGCAGGTGAACGGCTTCTCTCCAGTGTGAATTCTCATGTGGGTATTAAGGTTTTTTTTCTGTGTAAAACACTTTCCACATTGAGAGCATTCTAATGGATTCTTTTCAATGTGAATTACCATGTGAATCTTAAGACCTCCACTAAGTGAGAAACTCTTCCCGCACAGTTTGCAGGTGTAAGGTTTCTCTCCGGTGTGACTTCTCATGTGGGCATTAAGGTGACCTTTCAGTGTAAAACTCTTTCCACACTGAGAGCAGGTGTAAGGTCTCATTTCTTTTATTTGTGTTACTTATGTATTTGATTTGGGGCTTGTTTTAAAATTTCAAATTAGTTTTGTTATTTACATTATATTTAAATTTTGTTATTTAGCAGGCACTTTTATCCAAAGCGACTTACAAATGAGGACAATAGGAGCAATCAAAACCAACAAAAGAGCAATAATATACAAGTGCTATATTAGTATATTATTATAGTGTTATATTTCAATTTCACAAATGTGCAGCATTTTGTCCAAGCAATAATAAAAGGACACATTTAATTTATAATTTGTCTTAAATCTCATTTTGTAAAAAAAAAAAAAATCATGAATCGAATCGTGACTTCAGTGAATCGTTACATCCCTAGGCGAGATTATTTTTCCTTGAGAACATTTTCAATGTACTGTACCTGATGTTTATCCAAAATAATCGATACTGAATCAAATCTAAATCGAATTGAATCGCAAGCTAATAGAGCATAATCGAATCAAATTGTGAAATTTGTCAAAACCCAGCCCTTAATGGCTGGTGCGGTGGCTGTGAGGTACATAAACTTAACATCCGAGGAAAAATTATGTTTTAGTCGCATAACATTCGTTTTTTTTAATCAATATTTTAAAGGTTTTGCACAAATCTGTAGTGGAAACTAGGGGTGCTCCGACTGATCGGCTACCAATCACTATCGGCCGATAATCGGCGGTCTCTAAAAAGGCCGATCTCATAAACCGATCTCAAGCTGATGACGCGCCAGCTGTGAGAGGATTGGCACGACATGCAGCGGCACCGTCTCAGTCTCTGTCCAGCGCGGGTAAAATAATTATAATGCTGAGGGTGAGGTACGTAAGCCGGTTAGCTTGTCATTCGCATTTCTATTCGCATCTATTACTGTTTTCTTTTTCTCTCGCTCCGTTTTTCACGAGTTCATCAAACAACAGTGGCAAGTCAGAATCATTCATCAATCACGGTAAGAAATGGCTTCTTCTCCTGCTATTGTTGTTTGCAGCCTCATGTCACTTGGAATCTGCTGTGGAGCAAAATTATTATTTACAATTATTTTAATTTCTTCCTTACAAGTTTGTTTAATGCACTGCTCTTATAGGCCTATAGGTATGCTTGGACTGTTGGGGAAAACTCAAATAAATAAAAACAATCCATTAAAAAATAAATAATGATTGTGTAGAAATGGCATCTTAGGGTAGCTTCTTCATCTTAGAAACATTCAGACGGTTTAATTTAAAGCATCTATTATTTAGCAGTTTCTTATAAAGTTACTGGCTGTATTTTTCTTGCCACAGCCTTTTAAACGAAGAACAAATATAGACAGCATGCAATAACTCTAACAAGCTGTCAATGGTCCAAACCTGATTATTATTATTGTGTTACTTGACTGATGTGTACTACATATAACTTGGTTATTGCTTGATTCAGCATTTACTGTTGTATACAGTTACTGAATGTGTGAAGTGTCAAATAAAACCATTTCCCAAATAAAATACATTCTTCTATATCATTCATTTCTGTAGAGCTGGAGATTTTAATAAGGATCAAATGAGTGAGTTCAGCTTTGAGAATGAAAACCAACCTGTTTGTTCCTCAGTATCTTCATGTTTGGCTCTGAATGTTTCTTCAATCTTCATGTCTTCACTCTTCTCTTTAATAAACTCCATCTTTATAATAGTTTGTCACGAGGATCTCAGGTAAATGACCAGTTTTTCGGTGTATTTGAACGCTTTGTCCTGTTTGAAATGGGAATAATAAACAGGAAGGTAAATAAATCTCTAAATATCTCTCTAAAATTATCTAAATGTAACTAAATATATAATAAGCGTCCTTCTATAATAAGATACATGACACTTTCATGAAAACATCTGAAGTTTGTTTGGAGAAGTCTGAAGTTACACGTTTGTGTTTGTGTTTAGAGCAGCGAGCGGTGAATCGAGCGTTTCGAATCACTGAATCATTTGACAATCGATTCATTTGACCCTGAGTTTCGAACAGATGCGTTTCTCCATCACTGCTTACCAGTGACTGGATTTGTGTTTATGATAAACTGAGCGAAATAAGACGCACCTTTCCTGTTATTCATGCGCCTTACACAAAATAACCTTCATTAATGTCGCTTGGTAAGCTGAGTTACATTCACTCATAATTAATTTCACTGTTTTATGCAACACAATTCTCTCAGTCGACAAGTTCTTCTTCTTCTTCTTCTTCTGATGTTTATTGGCGGTTTTGGCAAACCAACTTAAAGGTGCATTACCGCCACCTACTGATCTGGAGTGTGGAGTGAACAGATTTGGTAGAGAGAAGGATATTATAAAAAAAAATATATATATATATATATAATTTTTTTTTATTAAATTATGTTTTTTATACAGTCGACAAGTTGTACTGATTCAAACTCTTTAAATGATTAAAAGCACACACCTTTCTTCAGCCGAATCACAGACGCAGCCTTATGACGTCACAACCACAGACCAAAATAAAAGTCTTGTCTACACGCCAAAATAAAAGCATTTTACATTAAAAAAACAAATATAAATAATAACGTACAGAATTAATTGGAGAGATGAACTGCACAAGCTATCAATACCGCTGAGCGTAGATATCTAGTTTATATCTAAATGTAAACAACTGTGAATGAGTAATTAAGATAAACTCCAGTATCTTGGTCTTCAAATTACAGGACTACAAAGAACTTCTGAATATTTCAAACTCATAGAGTTTGTGAATCCAAATCAAATTTGTGGCTGCAGAGAGATTTAACTATTTATTAACTGAAACGGAATCCTTATGACAAATTGTATTCATCTGACCTCATCTGAGTTTCTCCCCAGAACATAAAGACAATAAATCTAATTTCAGCTTTATTTAGTTAAAGTGGATTTCATTAAAGGTCCACGACTGAAGAACACGTGCTGAAAATGAACAAATCTTCTGTAAGGACTGGATGGAAAGGATAATATGGTCTGTATTTGAGCTTATAGATTTCAGTGGTAATGTTTTTTTATATTAGCAGTTTTGTTTAAAATAGTTTTTGCAGTATAATGGAATATGGATCATTGATTATTACCTTTTCAGTTTCTTTAATTGGCAAAAAACATAACAGCATATTCAGTTGTTACTCTTCCCTTACGAAAAAGAAGTTTACTTCAAGTTCATTTTATGTAGTATACTTATGTAATGTTCAAGTACATTTTTTAAGTATACTTCATGTAGTAAGTATTCTAACATCTATATACTATTAGTATACTTGTAAGTGTACTACTTGAATACCGCTTGGGACTAAATTGGCCCACTTTTTAGAATATATAAAAGTATACCTTTAAGTGTACTATAAGTGTAACAGTGGTGAACTTTAAGTGCACAACTAGTCCACAATTACGTTTTCATTTGTACTGCAAGTGAACTTATGAGTATACTAATAGTTTACTATTGTAATACTTGTAGTAAATGATTAGTTTGTGAGAGTACACTTTGACGTATACTCTCAATAAACTAGTAGCTTACTAGTCTTATACGGCAAGTGTACTTGCAAGTGTTCTGTTAGTGTACTCTTAGTTAAGTAGTAATTTACTAGTCTTATACTGCAAGTGTACTCGCAAGTGTTCTGTTAGTGTTCTCTTAGTTAACTAGTAGTTTACTAGTCTTATACTGCAAGTGTACTTGCAAGTGTTCTGTTAGTGTACTCTAATTTACTAGTCTTATACGGCAAGTGTACGTGCAAGTGTTCTGTTAGTGTACTCTAATTTACTAGTCTTATACGGCAAGTGTACGTGCAAGTGTTCTGTTAGTGTACTCTAATTTACTAGTCTTATACGGCAAGTGTACGTGCAAGTGTTCTGTTAGTGTACTCTAATTTACTAGTCTTATACGGCAAGTGTACGTGCAAGTGTTCTGTTAGTGTACTCTAATTTACTAGTCTTATACGGCAAGTGTACGTGCAAGTGTTCTGTTAGTGTACTCTAATTTACTAGTCTTATACGGCAAGTGTACGTGCAAGTGTTCTGTTAGTGTACTCTAATTTACTAGTCTTATACGGCAAGTGTACGTGCAAGTGTTCTGTTAGTGTACTCTAATTTACTAGTCTTATACGGCAAGTGTACGTGCAAGTGTTCTGTTAGTGTACTCTAATTTACTAGTCTTATACGGCAAGTGTACGTGCAAGTGTTCTGTTAGTGTACTCTAATTTACTAGTCTTATACGGCAAGTGTACGTGCAAGTGTTCTGTTAGTGTACTCTAATTTACTAGTCTTATACGGCAAGTGTACGTGCAAGTGTTCTGTTAGTGTACTCTAATTTACTAGTCTTATACGGCAAGTGTACGTGCAAGTGTTCTGTTAGTGTACTCTAATTTACTAGTCTTATACGGCAAGTGTACGTGCAAGTGTTCTGTTAGTGTACTCTAATTTACTAGTCTTATACGGCAAGTGTACGTGCAAGTGTTCTGTTAGTGTACTCTAATTTACTAGTCTTATACGGCAAGTGTACGTGCAAGTGTTCTGTTAGTGTACTCTAATTTACTAGTCTTATACGGCAAGTGTACGTGCAAGTGTTCTGTTAGTGTACTCTAATTTACTAGTCTTATACGGCAAGTGTACGTGCAAGTGTTCTGTTAGTGTACTCTAATTTACTAGTCTTATACGGCAAGTGTACGTGCAAGTGTTCTGTTAGTGTACTCTAATTTACTAGTCTTATACGGCAAGTGTACGTGCAAGTGTTCTGTTAGTGTACTCTAATTTACTAGTCTTATACGGCAAGTGTACGTGCAAGTGTTCTGTTAGTGTACTCTAATTTACTAGTCTTATACGGCAAGTGTACGTGCAAGTGTTCTGTTAGTGTACTCTAATTTACTAGTCTTATACGGCAAGTGTACGTGCAAGTGTTCTGTTAGTGTACTCTAATTTACTAGTCTTATACGGCAAGTGTACGTGCAAGTGTTCTGTTAGTGTACTCTAATTTACTAGTCTTATACGGCAAGTGTACGTGCAAGTGTTCTGTTAGTGTACTCTAATTTACTAGTCTTATACGGCAAGTGTACGTGCAAGTGTTCTGTTAGTGTACTCTAATTTACTAGTCTTATACGGCAAGTGTACGTGCAAGTGTTCTGTTAGTGTACTCTAATTTACTAGTCTTATACGGCAAGTGTACGTGCAAGTGTTCTGTTAGTGTACTCTAATTTACTAGTCTTATACGGCAAGTGTACGTGCAAGTGTTCTGTTAGTGTACTCTAATTTACTAGTCTTATACGGCAAGTGTACGTGCAAGTGTTCTGTTAGTGTACTCTAATTTACTAGTCTTATACGGCAAGTGTACGTGCAAGTGTTCTGTTAGTGTACTCTAATTTACTAGTCTTATACGGCAAGTGTACGTGCAAGTGTTCTGTTAGTGTACTCTAATTTACTAGTCTTATACGGCAAGTGTACGTGCAAGTGTTCTGTTAGTGTACTCTAATTTACTAGTCTTATACGGCAAGTGTACGTGCAAGTGTTCTGTTAGTGTACTCTAATTTACTAGTCTTATACGGCAAGTGTACGTGCAAGTGTTCTGTTAGTGTACTCTTAGTTAAGTAGTAATTTACTAGACTTATACTGCAAGTGTACTTGCAAGTGTTCTGTTAGTGTACTCTAATTTACTAGTCTTATACGGCAAGTGTACGTGCAAGTGTTCTGTTAGTGTTCTCTTAGTTTACTAGTAGTTTACTAGTCTTATATGGCAAGTGTACTTGCAAGTGTTCTGTTAGTGTTCTCTTAATTTACTAGTAATTTACTAGTCTTATACTGCAAGTGTACTTGCAAGTGTTCTGTTAGTGTACTCTTAGTTTACTAGTCTTATACGGCAAGTGTACGTGCAAGTGTTCTGTTAGTGTTCTCTTAGTTTAATCATATACTCAGAATTACAAACATAAATTTTCTTTATAAATCCATTATTTCTTACAAATCTTTTGTACTGGATTCCACATAAACATAAAATAACAATGACAGTCAAATTTACACCCCAGTTCACAAAGCTGTAAACACAATGTTTAAGGTAGGGTTATGCAAGAAATCAGTCTCTGGAGAAAACACAAAAAAGGAAATCCAATAATTGTTCAAATATGACAACAATTGTTCTATTCATATGGGTTTCTTTGCAGTAGCTTGCTTGATGTAGCTTTCGTTGTTGCCTTTTTTCCTTATGATGCATCTCACATCTTGCATGGTGAAGTCAATGAACTTTGACAGCGCATGGTCTGTGAATTAACACATTAACACACACACACACACACACACAGAGAGAGAGAGAAAACAAAAATATTTTTTCTGTCACCCCAAAGTCATCATCCAGAATGAACACAATAAAACAGTCAAAGCAGCATGTAGTCCCTAGTGAAAAATAAATATACTTAATTGTATTTAAAATATATTTATTTCATGATAACTATACTAAAATAGATTGACATGTCTATACTAACTGAAAATAAACTCTAAATGTAGCTATTTCATGCTTTCATCTAGCACAAACTTAGTGCACTACAAATTAATTTGTAAATACTATACTTTTTACAAATGCATTTGGGGAAGGATGAAATATATATATGAATCCTTAAGAAAGTACACTGGCTTGGTTCTTAATTCCATCTACATTTACAAAAATACAAAAAGTACCAACTGGATGAAACCTTTGAAAGAGGATGCTCACTTCATAACCCCAATGACATGTCCATACTCACTCAGCCCAACAAATTAGTCTCGGTAAGAGATGAATGAAGCAACTCATCCTATTCTGTAGCTGTATGAAGGCCATATTAATGTATGTCTGTGGGGATTGTTTGTATTGTATGTTGTCATATTATTAAGGCTGCTGTATGAGTCCTCACCTAAGATTATGGCACAAGAGACAACATCACATTCTGTGTATTGATATTTGTTTGTTCCTTCGCCCCTTAAAAGTGTTAAGTATTGTAATAATGTGATTTTAACCTCGTGATTTTAAATATAGGCTACAGTATGTTCAGTGAAGGGGGCTTGATAAGTCAGTTTCTCCTCACCTAACTTTCACAAGCTGTGAAATTCACCAATAATCAATTTGGCTGTACTTTTGCTAAACATCTGAACTCGGTAGAGTGCACACTATTGGGAATCTGTGTTGCAGATCTGGCACATTTTTTCAGAAGAAACCTTTAGAGACTAGAAACTCATTGCAGTTAAAGACACAAGTCTCACCATGTATTTCAAATCTGAGAATAATTAAATTATTTTAAAATGATGCTGTGTATTATTATTTTTTTTAATGAGAGAGTTTTTTTGGAGGGGTGGCAAAGCAAAGAAAATTAGAGAAACATCTAGTATGTTTCTGCTAACAGGTGCTGTAAGGGCAGAATTTCCAAACGCAACTTTTGCCTACAGTGCAAATGTAACAATGAGCAATTTTCAAATAAAACAATTTAATTGGTTAAAGGGGTCATATGATGCGATTTCAATTTTCCTTTCTCTTTGGAGTGCAACTTTACAGATCTTCTTTATGCACCAAGAGCTTGTAACAAAGACTAAAGTCTCAAATTCAAAGAGATATTCTTTATAAAAGTTAAGACTTGTCCACGCCCTCCTAAAACGGCTCGTTCTAACATGCCCCCACATGTCTAATGAGAGTTTTTTTGGAGGGGTGGCAAAGCAAAGAAAATTAGAGAAACATCTAGTATGTTTCTGCTAACAGGTGCTGTAAGGGCAGAATTTCCAAACGCAACTTTTGCCTACAGTGCAAATGTAACAATGAGCAATTTTCAAATAAAACAATTTAATTGGTTAAAGGGGTCATATGATGCGATTTCAATTTTCCTTTCTCTTTGGAGTGCAACTTTACAGATCTTCTTTATGCACCAAGAGCTTGTAACAAAGACTAAAGTCTCAAATTCAAAGAGATATTCTTTATAAAAGTTAAGACTTGTCCACGCCCTCCTAAAACGGCTCGTTCTAACATGCCCCCACATGTCTACGTCACTGTGTGGGAAGATTTGCATAACACCACCCAAATGTTCACACAAAGAAAGAAGGCGTAACTTTTATTCTCGCTGTAGTATTGTTGTTGCCGCTGCCATGTGTTTCGCTGTGAAACTACTTTGTTTGGTCTTCTAAAAGAGGACGATATCTGCTTCGTCATGCCTAGAGCTGATCCGTACTGGTCGCTGAGGAAATACCTCAACTTCGCACTGTCGATTGCCGAGTCCAGCCCGGGGTCTTAAAGTACCCAGCAGCTTTTCTGAGGAACATTGGCCAGGTATGGACACTGCAAGAATTTTGTTAGCCCTTAGACAAGGCCCGCGATCGCTGGAGAACTATGTTCGCAAATTTTTAGCCATAGCACACTATTCTGATCTACCGGACTGTCTTTTGATAGAGTTCTTTTGTAATGGCCTTAATCAACCTCTACGATCTGAGCTTAGACGCGAGGGTCCGTGTTCGTCACTGAGTTGTTTTTTTGGACTTTGCTTTGTTGACTGTTGGCTCTCTATTCACTGTGGGTGTCGCGGAGAAGGAACGCGATATCGCGATCGGCCCGGTAATGGCGGCCGCGAGATCTAGTCAACCACAAACTCAGGGACATTCGAGTTTATTGATCGCTACTCCGGTGATTCAACCCGCTCGTGAAATGGCGGCCGCACCGGAGCGCACTCACATATTGGTGGCGACAGCAGAGCCCGTTCACAAAATGGCGGCCACAACAACGCTCCGTCATGTCACAGCTGCCATCCATGAGTCAAGTCAAGTCACAGCTGATCATTATGAGTCAAGTCAAGTCAAGTCAAGTCAAGAGAGAGAAAACAAAAATATTTTTTCTGTCACCCCAAAGTCATCATCCAGAATGAACACAATAAAACAGTCAAAGCAGCATGTAGTCCCTAGTGAAAAATAAATATACTTAATTGTATTTAAAATATATTTATTTCATGATAACTATACTAAAATAGATTGACATGTCTATACTAACTGAAAATAAACTCTAAATGTAGCTATTTCATGCTTTCATCTAGCACAAACTTAGTGCACTACAAATTAATTTGTAAATACTATACTTTTTACAAATGCATTTGGGGAAGGATGAAATATATATATGAATCCTTAAGAAAGTACACTGGCTTGGTTCTTAATTCCATCTACATTTACAAAAATACAAAAAGTACCAACTGGATGAAACCTTTGAAAGAGGATGCTCACTTCATAACCCCAATGACATGTCCATACTCACTCAGCCCAACAAATTAGTCTCGGTAAGAGATGAATGAAGCAACTCATCCTATTCTGTAGCTGTATGAAGGCCATATTAATGTATGTCTGTGGGGATTGTTTGTATTGTATGTTGTCATATTATTAAGGCTGCTGTATGAGTCCTCACCTAAGATTATGGCACAAGAGACAACATCACATTCTGTGTATTGATATTTGTTTGTTCCTTCGCCCCTTAAAAGTGTTAAGTATTGTAATAATGTGATTTTAACCTCGTGATTTTAAATATAGGCTACAGTATGTTCAGTGAAGGGGGCTTGATAAGTCAGTTTCTCCTCACCTAACTTTCACAAGCTGTGAAATTCACCAATAATCAATTTGGCTGTACTTTTGCTAAACATCTGAACTCGGTAGAGTGCACACTATTGGGAATCTGTGTTGCAGATCTGGCACATTTTTCAGAAGAAACCTTTAGAGACTAGAAACTCATTGCAGTTAAAGACACAAGTCTCACCATGTATTTCAAATCTGAGAATAATTAAATTATTTTAAAATGATGCTGTGTATTATTATTTTTTTTAATGAGAGTTTTTTTGGAGGGGTGGCAAAGCAAAGAAAATTAGAGAAACATCTAGTATGTTTCTGCTAACAGGTGCTGTAAGGGCAGAATTTCCAAACGCAACTTTTGCCTACAGTGCAAATGTAACAATGAGCAATTTTCAAATAAAACAATTTAATTGGTTAAAGGGGTCATATGATGCGATTTCAATTTTCCTTTCTCTTTGGAGTGCAACTTTACAGATCTTCTTTATGCACCAAGAGCTTGTAACAAAGACTAAAGTCTCAAATTCAAAGAGATATTCTTTATAAAAGTTAAGACTTGTCCACGCCCTCCTAAAACGGCTCGTTCTAACATGCCCCCACATGTCTACGTCACTGTGTGGGAAGATTTGCATAACACCACCCAAATGTTCACACAAAGAAAGAAGGCGTAACTTTTATTCTCGCTGTAGTATTGTTGTTGCCGCTGCCATGTGTTTCGCTGTGAAACTACTTTGTTTGGTCTTCTAAAAGAGGACGATATCTGCTTCGTCATGCCTAGAGCTGATCCGTACTGGTCGCTGAGGAAATACCTCAACTTCGCACTGTCGATTGCCGAGTCCAGCCCGGGGTCTTAAAGTACCCAGCAGCTTTTCTGAGGAACATTGGCCAGGTATGGACACTGCAAGAATTTTGTTAGCCCTTAGACAAGGCCCGCGATTGCTGGAGAACTATGTTCGCAAATTTTTAGCCATAGCACACTATTCTGATCTACCGGAATGTCTTTTGATAGAGTTCTTTTGTAATGGCCTTAATCAACCTCTACGATCTGAGCTTAGACGCGAGGGTCCGTGTTCGTCACTGAGTTGTTTTTTTGGACTTTGCTTTGTTGACTGTTGGCTCTCTATTCACTGTGGGTGTCGCGGAGAAGGAACGCGATATCGCGATCGGCCCGGTAATGGCGGCCGCGAGATCTAGTCAACCACAAACTCAGGGACATTCGAGTTTATTGATCGCTACTCCGGTGATTCAACCCGCTCGTGAAATGGCGGCCGCACCGGAGCGCACTCACATATTGGTGGCGACAGCAGAGCCCGTTCACAAAATGGCGGCCACAACAACGCTCCGTCATGTCACAGCTGCCATCCATGAGTCAAGTCAAGTCACAGCTGATCATTATGAGTCAAGTCAAGTCAAGTCAAGTCACAGCTGATCGACATAAGTCAAGTCACAGCTATTCATCCAGAGTCACGTCACGTCTCAGCTGTTCGTCCAGTCACGTCACAGCTGATCTTCCAGAGTCTCGTCACGTCACAGCTGATTGTCCAGAGTCACGTCACATCACAGCTGTTCGTCCAGAGTCTTGTCACATCACAGCTGATCGTCTAGAGTCTCGTCACGTCACATCTGATCGTCCAGAGTCTCGTCACTTCCCGTTTGTTGCACTCAGATCTTCGAGGTCAGCTCTTTAGTATCCCAGACTGGCATCCAGTGTGGAGGATCCACCGCTGGTGTCAGCAGTCGCAGCTGGTATCCCCAAATCCATTCACTCTAGCCCTCCTGTTCCTGATCTGATTCCCCTGTCTGTAGCGCTTCACATAATGAGGATCACTTTATGGAGTGTTTGGGCTGCATACACCACCACTGAGACTCTTGAAACAGCGGTGCCTACTATTATGTTTCCAGAGGTGGCGGCTCGCTTCAGCTCCTTGTACGGTGGTGGCTCCCAGCAATGCACTCAGCCTGTCATGTCGTGGTCGAAGAAACCATTGATGAACGCTGTACCTGTCCTGATAAAGAGAAAATTAATGAACTCTCCCTATTTCCTGATGGTACTGCTGTAGAACCTCCAGAGGTGGCGGCATCCGCTGCAGAACCTCCAGAGGTGTCAGTAGTATCCACCTGTGAACTTCCTGTTTGTCCTGTCACGGCTATGGAGGCTGTCTGTGAACTCTCTGCCTGTCCTGTCACGGCTATGGAGGCCGTCTGTGAGCTCTTTGCCTGTCCTGTCACGGCTACGGTGAGGATGCCATCTCTGAACCCTCTCCCTGTTCTGAACCAGCCATGGTGGTTGATTGTGAATTGTCTCTCCGTCTCGTCTCAACTAATGTCTCTGATTCCGAACTGTCTGTCTTGCCTGTCTCTGTCAAGGAATCTAAACCTGAGCTGTCTGTCTGTCTAAATGCTTCTGTTGAGTCTGTTGTTGAACCATCCGTCTGTCCAGTTTCAGTCACTGAAATGTCTACCAGTCCAGCTTCAGTTAATACAACTAATTTTGAGCTGTCAGTCTATCCCATATCAGCCCATGAATCTGTTTGTGAACTACCTGCCAGTCCAGTTTCCCTCAATGAGTCTGATTTTGAACTGTCTGCCTTGCCAGTTTCTGTCATTGAACCGTCTACTCCTGCCTCTGTCAATGCCCTTGATTGTGAACTATCTGCCAGTCCTACTCCAGCCAGTGCATTTAACTATGAACTGTCTGTCCATCCAGTCACTGTCAATGGACCCGATTCTGAATTATCTGTCTATCCAGTCTCTACTAATGAGCCTGAGTGTGAATTGTCAGCCTGTTCCGTTTCTGTCAATGAGCCTGCTTATGAATGTCTGCCCGTTCAGTTGTCACCAGGGAAACTATTAATGAAATTTTTGTGTTCCCTGCCTTGGCCCTTGAGGCCATAAATGCTCTGTATGTCTGGTGTGTCTCAGTTTTCCCTAGATCCCAGTCTCTGCCATGGGTATCTACTCCAGCCTGGTGGTCTTCTGTCCTGCTCTGGTGGTCTTCTGCTCCGCCGTGGTGGTCTTCTGCTCCGCCGTGGGGGGTCTTCTGCTCCGCTGTGGTTGTCTTTTGCTCCACCTGTGCCGTCTGCTCTGCCCTGGTGGGCTCCTGTTCCGTCTGCTCCACCATGGAGGTCTTCTGCTCCGTCTGCTCTGCCCTGGTGGGCTCCTGTTCCATCTGCTCCATCTTGGTGCCCTGCTCTGCCGGCTTTGCCTCAGTTCCCAGTCTCTCCATTTCCACATGGACCTGGCCCACCATCCCTCCCCCTGTTCCGCCTCTGCTCCACGACCCTCCTGGATGGTATTGTGTTGGGAGCGTCTGGAAGCCGCTCCTTGGGGGGGGCTCTGTCACGAATCCGGTCCGTGGCCTTCCGGCCGATTACCAGTCCTGTTCCGTCTGCTCCACCATGGAGGTCTTCTGCTCCGTCTGCTCCACCTGGTGGGCTCCTGTTCTGTTTGCTCCGCCCTGGTGGGCTTCTGCTCCACCGTGGGGATCTCTGGACCTGTCTGCTCTGCTGTGGTGGTCCTCAGCTCCACCTGTTCTGCCTATTCCGCTCTGGCTCACTGTTCCACCCTGGTTCCCTGCTCTGCCTTGGTGCTCTGTCTCTCCCCAGTCTCTCCATTTCCACATGGACCTGACCCACCGTCCCTCTCCCTGTTCCGCCTCCGCTCCACCACCCTCCTGGATTGTATTGAGTTGGGAGGGTCTGGAAGCCGCTCCTTGCCCTGGTGGGCTCCTGTTCCGTCTGCTCCACCATGGAGGTCTTCTGCTCCGTCTGCTCCACCTGGTGGGCTCCTGTTCTGTTTGCTCCGCCCTGGTGGGCTTCTGCTCCACCGTGGGGATCTCTGGACCTGTCTGCTCTGCTGTGGTGGTCCTCAGCTCCACCTGTTCTGCCAATTCCGCTCTGGCTCACTGTTCCACCCTGGTTCCCTGCTCTGCCTTGGTGCTCTGTCTCTCCCCAGTCTCTCCATTTCCACATGGACCTGGCCCACCGTCCCTCTCCCTGTTCCGCCTCCGCTCCACCACCCTCCTGGATTGTATTGAGTTGGGAGCGTCTGGAAGCCGCTCCTTGGGGGGTGGGGGCTCCTGTCACGAATCCGGTCCGTGGCCTTTCCGGCTGATTGCCACCAGAGGTCGCTTTCCCATTACATTGACTCTCACACCGCACAGACTGTTACACATCACCCAGACTGCATTTCCCATCATCCATTGCACTGATTACACACACACAGTTGCATCCAATGAGACACGCTTTCATAAACCATGGGCTGTGTTCGAAATGCCATACTATCATACTACTCTTACTATTTCTGTAGTATTCAGTATGTATACTGTGCATAGTATGCACATTTTCTGTATGCATGGAATACCCGGATGACCTACTATATTTGCCAGAATCTGCTAAATATAACGCAAGTACACTGAAATCAATACAGAATCTGTGTTCGGAATGGCATACTACCATACAACTCCTACTATATTGGCAGTATGCAATGTATACTATGAATAGTATGCCCATTTTCTGTATGCATGGAATTCCCGGATTACCTACTACTTTTAATGAAATCTGATGTATGCATCTGAGGACTCTGCGTGGGATACTGTTTCCCAGAACGCAACGCGCTACACGTAACGTTTCATCTTTAAAAATATGGCGGTGAGTGAAGAGTGTGGATGCGGCTTGATTGGACTGGAGGCGGGGAACAATTATAAATGTAAAACATTTATAATTACATGTGTTATTTCTTTAAAGAAAAATTAAATTTTTTAAGTAGCTGTTTTCCAAAGCACTAGATCGTTAGTAGCATGTACACTGTCATAATTTGTAGAGTTCTTTAGGGTATACTTTTCGAAAGGCATAGTACATTCACTTGAACCGTAGCGTAGATAGCTAGGGGGCTAAGTGATACTCAAACGCGAGCCAACGTGTGAATATATCCCCTATCGTATTCTACAACAAAAACAATCAGAGCGCCTTGTTATCACTAGTTCTATTTTTGACTTTCCGAGTCAGCTATTAGCATTTTTTTCTAAAAGTTTTGATGGATGATGATTATAAGAGTAGTACATTAGGCGCGCATCTGTCCGTTATTATTCATTTGCAAACGAACCGTGTATGTGCGCTCTCGGCACAATGATCATAACATAATTTCTGCTTAAACACAGTTCAGTATATTCACGTAGTTGTCAAAATTAATGTACATGTATAACGGTTGCTCGCCGTAGAAGCGTGTTTTGGATAAGTTTGTGAGGATCAGTGCTTATTTGTTAAACTTGACTTGTATAAAGCTCAATTATACAGTAAATTTAACAAATAAGCATGTTTAAGTTGTAAAGAATATCTGCAGTGACATTTTTGCAATATATGTTTGCAAAAAAGAACACTGAAAATATTGTAATTATTTTAAAACAAAACAAATTCAAGATAATTTAAACATTCAGTGTAAATTACACTTTTTGTCAAGGATTTTTTTTTTTTACCTCAATGTAGTCAGGTTGATTTGGACATACATGTTTAATCACACATTATGATTAAAAATGTATGTCCAAATCAACCTGACTACGTTGAGGTAAACCAACATTAGGATTTGATATATCAGTAGTGACAATTGTGGGTTAGGCTAGTTAGTAAGTATCCAATTTTGTAACCTTTTTTAAGTATTTTCTTAAATTAATAAATACAGGTAACACTTTAACTGAAGCCTTTATATATAATGCATTATTAAAGTAATTTAACTGTGCGGTCAGCGGTGTTGTTAGATTTCCTGCTAGTTCCTTAACTCGGTCTGTGATGGTGTTTCTTGACAAACTGACATTTTTAAAAGTCTGTATCTGGTCGGGGCACACCTGCTGACACACCTTCAGCATGCCCCCCTGAAAAACACTTTTTCCAGTGATGTCTTCAGCCACATTAAAGCTAGCTTTCACTGCTGCATCACTTTGGGCTGTTGCTTTTGTGAACATATCCTGCTGTGATTGAAGTTTGTCTTTTAGTTCTTGTACAATTTTTTTTTTTTTTTCTTGGAGGCTACATTTGGCATACTTAATTCCGTGTCTAGTGTCAAAATGCCGACGTATATTGTACTCCTTCACCACTGAAACTGCCTCACAGCACAAAAGACATATTGGTTTTTCTCTTTGAAGCACAAACATGTATTCACTTTCCCATCTTTCATTAAATTGCCTTCCTTCTGCGTCAATTTTTCTCTTTTTGTTGTTAATATTTGTAGATGTTTCTCAATACCGCTTAGTTAAACACTAATGCAGTGGCGGAATGGCGTCACTTCGCGGGTCGCAATATCGACATGCATTGTGGGAGATGTAGTTTATGGTCAATTTACGATATAAAGCAGCATAGACTTTTATTGATTGCTCTCGCGGGCCACATAAAATTATTTCATAATAGGGTTTGAGTTTGACACATGTGGTGTAGGTGGTTCATTATTTCCAAACAAGATAAAGCATTAACCTTTTAACGCTACCACTCTTTGGACATTTTATTTCACTTGCCATTTCTTACATTACCTAATGAATACAGACTGTGATAAAATCGAATACGAGGAGAGATGAAAGCTGAAAAACACCAGATATTTCTGGAGCCTATGTGTAACCGTAATCAGAAACTATGGAAGCAAACTAGAATCAGGAACACGGGCAAACAGGAACAGAATAAAAACAAAATGAGACTGTTACAATCCAAATGTATGCCCTTGTTTGGCACGAATCCAAGTGTTAACATATTCGCAGTATTTAGCTGTTATTTCGTTTGTAAAGAAATCTTGGGGGGAGTTTACTGTATTTACTTCACTTATTATTTTCATGTATTTTTTGTATACCACCGCCAGTGATGTCCTGCCGCGGTGTGGTTATAAACAGCCCTAGTTTGGTTTACAGATCTACACCGATCTGGTTTTGTGCTAGATTTTGTAAAATAGCTCAAATACAGACATTATAAGCTTAACCTATATAAGTTAATTTACAGTTTAGCAATAGTCTGTCTCTTGACACTGTTTCAGTGGAACTCATTAAAACGAACAGCTTTCTTCTTGGTCTTTTTTGCAGATGCCTCATGGGAATTAAATAGTGGGGCTGTCCTACCTGTTACCTACTGTTCATTCAATGAAATTATTATTATTTTTTTTAATTCCTCTGCTTTTTTCTGTTCAAGACCACATTTTTTGGACCGAGGAGACCAACTCCTGTAGTTGCACAGAATTTAAAAAAAATTATAATTATAATTAAATGAATAAATGAAATAAGTTATGTTGTTCTTATTTTCAGGTATGTAGAATTTGAATATTTTTCAAATCATTGCATTCGTTTTTTATTTACACTTTACACAACATCCAAACTTTTTTCTTTTTTGGAAGCAGTGTTGTAAATACGAGTTTATCATTAGTATGAAATATACTGGCAATTTACTTTTCTTTGAAACGGTGTTTAAACAATAGATCAAGAACTGTTCGTGTACACCTGACCCAGGACATTTATTGGATGTTATTCCTCGTTAGTAGAAGCATAACACGGCCCAAAACATGAAGAAAATATCTGTAAATAAAATTTGTGATACACTAGTTAGTGAAATTGTCTACCGATTAATTTATTTTGAGTTTTGAAATTTGAACAACTGTTGTATTACAGTTTCCATGTGGTAATTATTCAGATTATTTTCATTGTGTAGCACTGTTTTAAAGCAACACTATGTAACTTTTTCTGTGTTCAAAATTTGCTAAATGTATATAATGAGCGAGTACATCATGAATTCATCTTCCAAACAGCCTTTTTGTCTTATCCCGAATCATTACGGTACACTTATAATAAGTAGGGGGAAGTCGTGGCCTAATGGTTAGAGAGTCGGACTCATAACCCAAAGGTTGTGGGTTCAAGTCTCGTACCGGCAGGGATTGTAGGTGGGGGGAGTGAATGTACAGCGCTCTCTCCCACCTTCAATACCACGACTGAGGTGCCCTTGAGCAAGGCACCGAACCCCCAACTGCTCCCCGGGCGCCGCAGCATAAATGGCTGCCCACTGCTCCGGGTGTGTGTTCACGGTTTGTGTGTGTTCACTGCTGTGTGTGTGCACTTTGGATGGGTAAATGCAGATCACTAATTCCGAGTATGGGTCACCATACTTGGCCACATGTCACATCACTTTCACTTTCACACTAGTACTTATATTTGGACTATTGTAGCCTGGTCACCGCTGCGGAGTAACACATACCTGCGTGAATCGCCAGAGACATAAACTTCGAGAAGTAGCTCCAGTTAGAATGTTCTTCCACGAGATGCGTGCAGTTCTGTTTATTAACCGCTAGAGCGCCAAAAGTTACATAGTGCTGCTTTAAGCTTGGTGAATATTATGTAAGCACAGTAAGTAGAAAGTTAAGTCAAATTTACTCTGTCGTATTTTATTTTTACTGTATGTTGACACCGGCCTGAATCCGTTGCACAGATGATTTTTGCTATCTGGGGTGACTTTCCAAATAAGGGGGGAAAAAGTAAATAAATAAATAACAAGAGATTGATTAGTCAAAAGAGTGAAAGATGTCAAATTTGTGGTCCCTTTCTTGTATTGAAACACTTACGCACAGGGCCGCATTAACCATTGGGCTAGGCGGGGCTGAAGCCCCGGGGCCCGAGCAAGGAGGGGGCCCATGGTTGGCAGTGGACTAGCTTGATGGACACCGGTAGCGCCGATCGCCAAAGCCCCACCACACCCCTCACTTTTTAGCGCTATTATTTAGTGGAGTTTTACCGTAAATTCCATGCATTACCATTAGAGATTAAAATGTCACATTTGAATTTGGTTTACCAATCAAATGCATTTATTATATATTTTACTTTTGAACAAACTGTGCACTTAGCCTATCTATCAGGTGATCTGCGTTTACCTCTCTTCACTTCATTCTGGTGTAATCTAGAAACGGTCATGCAAAGAACAATCTTTGATAAGTAAAAATGTCAACTATTCTAAAAAAAAAATAGTGAGAGAAAAAAATGAGGAGAGAGGGGAAAACATTAGTCATTAAAATTCAAAGCTAGTTTTTAAGCATTTTGGTTTAAAAACTAATTTAACTGTTCAGGGACATTAAACGGTGGGGCAGAATTCATTTTGGCAAATGCACGCGTTACGACGGTTTCAGATACTTGCTCGTACAGCGCCTGCCTAAACTAAAAGTTATTTTTCGCTCCTTGTGTTTAAACGTTCGAATACACATAGTTATGTGTCAAAATGCCCGTCTCCTCGTCAACACAGTCGTTTGTGTCTTAAATGAACGTTAATAGTTAAAGATAAAGCATGTGCACTAGTTGGCTATAAGATCCTGTCATTATGATGAGATTTTAAAGAGATATAGTTAACCCAATCTCGCCAAATAAAAACGAACTTGTGGTATTGATACACAAAAATGGACTTTGGCATGTATATGCTACGCGATGGGTAGGTTTAGGGCTGTGGGGTAGATGCGTATCATATGTACGTGAAAACTGCGTATCATATGCACGCCAAACACATGCGTATCATATGCACGCCAAAGTCCATTTTTGCGTATCAATACCACGAGTTTTCGTTTTTATTTGGCGTACTATTTATACGCATTTTCGTAAGTCATAGCCCCGGGGCCCAGTGAGGTCTTAATACGGTCCTGCTTACGCGGCAGCGTTGACTAGTTTTATGTAATTTAATGGCAAGGTAAGAAAACACAAAGTATAGTGTTGTAAATGTACATTAATTAAAAAAAAAAGAAGAAAAAAAAAGTTTCTAGATTTACGATGCTAATAATTGTGGAAATGCATTATATGCATATAATAGACATCAGTGTGGAAACGGGACTTTTATTTTGCTCTGGCGCTGTGACGTCATAACGCCGCGCCGCTTCTAGTCTTAACCCGCTCTCTGCTTCTGTTGTGATTCGGCTGAAGAAAGGTTAGTGGGTTTTAAATCAATGCAAGCTGTTCTGTCAATTTACAATCTATGTAAAAAAATTAATGAATCAATCTTAAATGTAACGTTGTAATATGTTATTTAGTGTAATTTCTGTGAGTAAAGCGCGTCCTCGTATTAATAAAAGAAAAGGTGCGTCTCTTTTCGCTCCCGATATCGTGAAGAAGTGCATCGTTCAAGAACTGGACAGAAGAGAGAGAAACCGAGAATCCGAATCTTCTGAACCGAGTCATTCGTAAATGATTCAGTGATTCGAATCCGCGCGCGCTGAAGACAAACCAGAACAACAAACACAAACATGTTCAACAATGACAGCTTTTACAAACCAGCTGCAAATGTGTTCATGAGAGTGGAATCAGTTTATTATGATGTACAAATAATTTAATACCAAATATAAATAATTCATACTTCATATAAACTTAATGTATACTTTAATCAGATAATTTAAGGCCTTTGACTCTCTCTCTGACCGACTCCCTCACTAGTGCGCTGACTACTGAACTAGGGAGCTGATTGAGACGCACCCAGAGATTTAGTTTGCATTTATTTTTCTATCTGTTCATTATTTTGATCTTAAACAGGACAAAGTGTCCAAACACAGAAAAACTCCTGCTGAAGCGGCTGAGATCCACGGGACACTATTATAAAGATGGCTTTTATTAAAGAAGAGAGTGAAGACGTGAAGATTGAAGAAACATTCAGAGTCAAACATGAAGATACTGAGGAACAAACAGGTTGGTTTTCATGGCGGGCGCAACAAAACTACAGCGAGAATAAAAGTTACACCTTCTTTCTTTGTGTAAACATTTGGGCGGCGTTATGCAACTCTTCCCACATAGTGAGGTAGACATGTGGGGGCGTGTTAGAACGAGCCGTTTTAGGTAGGCGTCGCTGACTCTTAACTTTTATAAAGAATATCTCTTTGGATTTGAGACTTTAGTCTTTGCAACTTTACAGATCTTCTTTATGCACCAAGAGCTTGTAACACTCCAAAGAGAAAGGAAAAATTGAAATCGCATCATATGACCCCTTTAAAATGTCCTGTTCTACAGAAATAAATGATATTTCTAAAGCAGTGGTTCTCAATTGGTTTGCTCATGGGACCCACATTTCCACATCGTCATTAAGCTGTGACCCATATATTCGCAAAAATGGTTGACCCACACACGAGTACTGTCCTACTTTACTTGACAACTTCACAAATAATAAACAGAGTAAGATAAGACTAACATCGAGGTCCCAAACTATTTTTTTTTTAACAGAATAAAGTTAATAACAATAAAGTTAGTCTAAAGCAGTGGTCACCAACGTGGTGCCTGCGAGCACCTGGTAGCCCGCATGGAGTCTCCGAGTCACCCACCAAACACGTTCTATAAATAGCCTAAATTAGCGTCAGGCGATACATGATATAATATCGAGGTCATGATATAATTTATGTTAATAATGATGATAAGCTCTGGACATTTTTACTCAATATGGATTAATCTAACATCCTATCACACGAATAAATGTTACAGCAACCAGTGCATGTCGCTAATAAACACGTCTGCGTCTCAATATATGAGGACATGAACACATGAACTTCATCTCCAGAGCTGCTCTGAGAGTCACTTCATCAGCTTTATGCAGTTTCATTTGAGAAAAAGTACCGTCAAATACACGCTGAAACTAAAACTGAAAGACCTTCACGACAAACCGTCAAAATAAAAGTGGTTTAACTTGAAATTATAACTGAATATATTACTACTGTATACTACAATGCAGTTCTCAAAATAATAATAATAATAATTTTAAGGAATATCATACAAAGTTATTTTTATTATTATTTTATACAGTTCTGTTGTGCAGAATCTCTGATGTGTCTGATAAAGTAAAATAAAAAAAATGTTTTGCAATTGATTTTCATTTGATTACATTTTAAAGGATTAATTAAATTGTTAAAGTTTTATTAATTTATTTCACTAGACACCATTTTTTTTATGATAAATTTGTACTAAATCATAAAACACAGAATCCATAAGAAATCAAATGGAAAACACAGAATTTAGGGGAAAATAAAATGCATTTCATGGGCCCTAAATGAAAACGCAGCTCCTCTGTGGAATTTAATTGTGAACACAGTTATGTTTAGCTTCATTCTCAAGGTCTAACAAACATGTGGAAAGCATTTTCTTCCCCATTAATGGTAAATTAATATCATGATAAATATCAATATTGTATGATAGCCTCTTTTTATAAATTTATTTGGAATATTTTCCTGGATTGATAAAAAAAAATTAAAATGCTTATGAGAAATAATTAATGTTTATTAATGGCAAGATGTATATATATATATAAAGAAAAAACATATATACAGGTACATCTAAAAAAAATTAGAATATCATGAAAAGGGTCAATATTTTTTGTCACTCATTTCAGAAAGTGAAACCCATTTATTATATAGATTCATTACACATAGAGTGAAATATTTCAAGCCTTTATTTCTTGAAAATTTGATGATTATGGCTTACAGATAATGAAAACCCAAAATTCAGTGTCTCAGAAAATTAGAATATTGTGTAAAAGTTCAATATTGGAAAGTCACGGTGTCACACCCTAATCAACTAATTACCTCAAAACACCTGCAAAAGGTTTCCTGAGCCTTTAAATGGTCTCTCAGTCTGGGTCAGTAGGCTACACAATCATGGGGAAGACTGCTGACTTGACAGAAGTCATTGACACCCTCCACACAACCAAGTATTGAGTGCATAGAAATGAACATACTTTTCAGAAGCCTGACATTTCTATTTAAAATATCCTTTTTTTTTATTGATCTTATGTAATATTCTGATTTTTTGAGACACTGAATTTTGGGTTTTCATTATCTGTAAGCCATAATCATCAAAATTTCAAGAAATAAAGGCTTGAAATATTTCACTCTGTGTGTAATGAATCTATATAATATATGGGGTTCCCTTTCTGAAATGAGTGACAAAAAATATTGACCTTTTCCATGATATTCTAATATTTTGAGATGTACCTGTGTGTGTGTGTGTGTGTGTATATATATATATATATTAGAGTATATCAAACAAGTAGCCCTTGAGACTATTTTATCCTTTCAGGGAGCCCTCACTCACAAAAAGGTTGGAGACCCCTGGTCTAAAGTAAGTAATTTAAAGATGTACAAAATAACACAACGTGAAACAGGGTTTCTGCAGACTTGAACAAGTTAAATTTAAGACTTTTTAAGACCTTTTTAATACCACCTTATATGAAATTTAAGACCTAAACCTGTAATGGAAATACACATTTTATTACATACATATATGTAATATTTAATGTGTATGAATTAAAAAGAAAACAAAATATCAATGCTGTAATAAATGGTATTTATTACTATGATATACAGTGAACTTTTCATGTCAGCAGACAATATTCCATACAAAATATCCCCACAAAATAACTGCATCACTGAGATTTTTGGTGGAGTAAACAATTTATTCTGAAACAATATTTTCATCAGTGTTCTATCAGCTTTTACATACTTAAATCTGCATATTTACCTTTACAAAGGCCTATTTTTAACCTTTTTAGATGTATGCATCATCTTACCTGTCAAATTATTACAATTTATCAATAAATTCAATATACACTATAGAGCTACTACCAGTCAGATTAAATCATTTACACTGCAAATAACAATAATTACAACTGCAATAAATAATGTTATGAGATTAATGTTTTAAATGCATTTATAAATATAGAAATGTTGAGGGGAAAAATGCTTACTTTTCAACAAACTTCTCAGCTGAACAACCAGTGAGTGACTGTAAGACACTTAATGAGCGAGTATTGAGTCATTCATTCAACTGATTGAGTGTGTTATGCTGGTATCTTAAGGACTTTCGTGGACAGCTGACTCCTAAAGTTTTTGATATTCTGTGGTAGTCAGATAAGTTTAAATAGATTTATACCTTTTATGGGTATTTTACCTTTATAAAGCCATTTTTCTATAAGTGTGCATTATCTTTTGAGTCAAATTCTTACATTTAATCAGTGAATAAGAATAATAAGACATTTGGGCTGTTACCAAGCACATGAAATCAGTATCAACAAAATTCATCTTTGCAATCCAGACATAAGCTGCACCTGAAGTGGCATTTAGATGTGTTTACACACTGTTTAATGCAAGACATGAATGCATTTAACCTGCAGTTACAAATGCATAAATAATGTTTTGATATATTAAACATAAAACATTGAATACTGATATTTGAAATAATTTTAAAAATTGTATTTGTTAAATGTGAAATTAAAAGTAAGTCACTGTTAAGGGAGTCATTGTGACTGAACCGAATAATTTAAACGGTTGATTCATTCAGGAACATGGTGTTATTTAACTATATCATGTTATGAATAAACTAAACATTTAGAATTTTTACCTCAGTGTGTTTCTTTTGAGTTTGTGTGCTGTCATGCTCATTTGTTCTGAAGTCTCGAGACAGAGTGAGCCTCAGCGCAAGCTTGTATTCTGTATTCTGCTAGCTTACTGCAATTCTCTCTGATGAAGCAGTAACTTACCGCGGGTTTCTTCGGTCTGTCCAATGATTGTAAAGTCATTAGCTCCGTCAGACTGAAGATATTTGAGCGGTAATGAGACCAAAAATAATTAAGACCCATCGAATCCGAATTTAAGACATTTTAAGACTTTTTAAGGCCTTATATTAGGAAAACGTTATTTAAGACATGTGGCATTTTGGGGTTATGGAAAGTACAGTTACACAATACTGACTGTTAATAAAACGTAAGGACACTGATCCTGATGGACTGCTTTTTAAATTAGTCTTCCCATTAAAAGCATTATATTGTTCATTCAGCAAACACGGAACAAGCACTAACATGAGATCATAGCCGATCATAACCAGTCATCTCCAATCATATCGCGATGGAGGCATTGCCTCCTCTCATGTGACTTTCCCCCATTCATTCTCAATTATACTGTTAAAATAGCAGGATTTTTCTGCTATTTATACTATTTATTGCAAATAGTGTCAATTATCTGCACCTCAGTATTATAGTACATTATAAAACAGTATGCAGTAATAACGTATTGAGTGTGAATGATCATTTTAATTCAAATTATTAAATGGATGCCACCTTATTGGAACAATAAAGCCCTCCCTAACCCTACCCGATACTGGAGAGAAGCCGTTCAGATTATTTCCTTTTATTTCCATTTTTATTGAAAATAAATGTATTTCCGATGTGATATGAGATTTGAAAAGGGAGGGAAAAAAATTTGGTAAAAGGTTGCATCAAAAAGACTACAGTACACGCTTTACCATCTACGCTACTGAAGCTTATGATTGTCGGCAGTCTTTTATAGTGCTGACCATCCCTATCACACGTTTGTGGGTGGAGCTAGTGTAAATAGACACTCTGATTTAAAAAAACGTCCCAACATTTCCGGAATTCGGGTTGTACATTAATTTAATTCGTTTTACATTTAATGCGAAATTGTTTTTTTTAATTGATCGATAGCACTAGACTAAATGTTAGAATGTCTGTTGCTTTGTAACATTAAACTGGTTTTAACTTTGTATTTGTCTGTTTTCACCTCAGACCTGATGGCGCTGAATGAGGAGAGTCAAGAACTGAATGAAACGGACGAGAAGGATCAGAATGCGAAACGGCATGATTTCAAAACTGAAGAGAAATCAATTAGTTGCTCACAGACTAAAAAGACTTCCTCACAAGCTCAAAAAACACAAACTACAAACCTTAATTCCAACATGAGAATTCACACTGGAGAGAGAGTTTTACACAGAAAAAATACCTCACTGTCCACATGAGAATTCACACTGGAGAGAGTCTTTTCACCTGCCCTCAGTGTGGAAACGGTTTTACACAGAAAAAATACCTCACTGTCCACATGAGAATTCACACTGGAGAGAAGCCGTTCACCTGCCCTCAGTGTGGGAAGAATTTCACGTGGAAAGGAAAACTTAAGACTCACATGAGAGTTCACACTGGAGAGAAGCCGTTCACCTGCTCTCAGTGTGGAAACGGTTTTACACAGAAAAACTGCCATAATATCCACATGAGAATTCACACTGGAGAGAAGCCGTTCACCTGCTCTCAGTGTGGAAACGGTTTTACACAGAAAAACTGCCATAATATCCACATGAGAATTCACACTGGAGAGAAGCCGTTCACCTGCCCTCAGTGTGGACAGAATTTCACGTGGAAAGGAAAACTTAAGACTCACATGAGAGTTCACACTGGAGAGAAGCCGTTCACCTGCTCTCAGTGTGGAAACGGTTTTACACAGAAAAAATACCTCGCTGTCCACATGAGAATTCACACTGGAGAAAAGCCTTTCACCTGCCCTCAGTGTGGGAAGAATTTCACGTGTAAAGGAAAACTTAAGACTCACATGAGAGTTCACACTGGAGAGAAGCCTTTCACCTGCAAATTGTGTGGGAAGAGTTTCTCATTCAATAACGGTCTTAAGGTTCACATGAGAACTCACACTGGAGAGAAGCCATTTGTATGTGATCAGTGTGGAAAGAGTTTTACACAGAAAAACTGCCTTAATATCCACATGAGAATTCACACTGGAGAGCGACCTTATACCTGCAAACTGTGCGGAAAGAGTTTCTCATTAAATAACGGTCTTAAGGTTCACATGATGAATCACACTGAAACAAAGCCGTTAATGTGCCCTCAGTGTGGAAAGAGTTTTACACAGAAACACTGCCTTAATACCCACATGATCATTCACACTGGAGAGAAACCTTACAGCTGCCCTCAGTGTGGAAAGAGTTTCGGGTACAAAGGAAGCCTTAAGATTCACATTAGAATTCACACTGGAGAGAAACCGTTCACCTGCAAACTGTGTGGGAAGAGTTTCTCATTTAATAACGGTCTTAAGGTTCACATGAGAACTCACACTGGCGAGAAGCCATCTGTATGTGATCAGTGTGGAAAGAGTTTTACGGAGAACAAACTCCTTAATGCCCACATGAGAATTCACACTGGAAAGAGTCCTTTCACCTGCGAACTGTGTGGGAAGGGCTTCACACGTAAAGAAAACCTTAAAAACCACATGAAGATTCACTCAAGACAGAAAAATGTTAATTGTCATTAGTGCGAATAGACAGGAATCACCATGAGAATCATTCAAATTCTCATCGGAAAAAAGCCTTTTATGTGCCATCACTGTGGAAAGAGTTTCACAAACAATGCAAACCTTGAGGGTCACACTGGAGAGAGACATTGCTAGTATTTTCAGTTTGAGACGAGTTTGTCAAAGCAGAATGAAATGCCATTTGTGAACTTATTCTGGGTAAGAAATTACCGTTTACCCCAGAGTGACAATCATCTGTGTATTCTTTCTCAAAGACAATTCAGTTTTACTCAGTGTACTAAATACATTTTTTGCATTCACACTTAAAGACACGTATGTAAAGTCATGATACCCTGTTTGTTCTTTGTTAAAGCATATAATAAGAAAAATTGTCTGATTGACACCAAGACTACTTCTTTTACTTGCATCCTTGACCTCTTTATGCTTCACCATGAGGCTTTTTATTTTCTTTTGTGCATATGTACTCCTGTGGCTAGTAGGGATGGGATGATACACCTACCTCCGGATTCGATACTATCTTGATACTTGGGTGCCAATACGATATGTATTGCGATTTTTATTACATTTTTTTTAAGAAATTTGATTCTACAAGTATTGCGATTAGGGATGGGACAAAAAATCGATTCACCTAACTATCGCAAATTTTTTATTTACAAGTTATTACATTTTATTTCTATTTACACTTGCATTGCTTTATTTTATTCCTTGCTTATATACGAGGCGGAGGAAAGTTACCTCTTTTATTTCAGCAGAGGGCGATGTGTTATATCGGTGAGTATTACATGACGTCATATCTCTTACTAATGAAGTGAACACGAGAAAGTGAAAAATGGCGGATGGAATGACGGCTAGAGATATACCACCTGTACCATCACACTTTAAATCTAAAGTGTGGAAACCCTTCGGATTTCACAAATTACCAGGGAATGAACAGCTAGACATTTCTAAAGCAGCGTGCAAAATCTGTTGTTTACGGGTATCCTACTGTGGTAATACGACTAACATGAGCACGCATCTTGCTCGACATCATCCAGTGAAAATCCGCCAAACAACCTGTGAAAGCAGAAGCGCCTGCAAGTCAACGAACTCTGAATGAGACATTTGTAATGTTTTGGGTTTGACCGTTCCAGCAAACTTTACTTTTTCCAATAAATAAATTATATTTATTTTATTTTTATTTTCATGTCTCTCTATTAATAACCTTATAAGAGTATATGGAAGCTGTGTATTTTTGTTTTAAAATAATGTATAGAGTTGTATGTTGTGTGATGTCACTTCCTCTGATTGAATTGCCCAGTCGCGTCCCGCTCTCGTCAGAACAGCTTTGGACTTCAGCGAGAGACCGGTACTCCGCAAATGTGCTCCGTGACATGGTATTAAAATATATCAGATTGAGTTAAAATTTTGGTTGATATCAGTGGGAGACATGTTTTGATGCTGGATTGAGTCAAATAGTGTGTTCGTTTGGCATTATTTTTCAGTATATTGGGAGTTTCATGTTAATGAGCTGTTAATCATTTGGTTCAAGTTACGGGGTATTTTTATGCTTTAAGAACTTTTTTAAATAAGATTAAAAAGGTGGATTATGTTCTTAAAACATCATGCAGTTAAATTTGTCAAAAGTATATTGTCATTTTATGTCTTAAAATGTATATTTGTAGCCATGTATTATATTTGAGTCGTTAATCAGCTGCAGTTACAGTGTTAATGGGGACAGGGGTTCACTTTTCTCTCTTCTCGCAACTCTCACACACCAAAGAACCGAGAGTGTGTTTGCGTGGTGTTAAGCCTTGTCCTGTCTTTAATAAACTTGCAGATGTGGTCCACCGAAGCCAGTGGTGTCGTGGGGTTCTTTGTGGCGAGAGACGAAGTCCGCTACAAAATTGGTGCCGTGACCTGGATCTCAAGGGATCAGCCGTCGCAGATCTCCGGGGACAGTAATCTTCATCGACATCACCAGCCAATAGAACTTCGGGGTAGATACGCAGTGTGACTTAAACATGGACAGTCACGGCTTTACACACAACAAAACACCAGAACATATGTCAGACGCAGATGTAAATTCTGCAAATGTGACCCCTATTTGTGTAAGGAGTGGTGTTTTAAGCTTGCAGAGGCTTTCTACTGGAATTGGGAGGGGGCCCCAATTAAATAGTATGTTAGAATGCAGTTACAGTGTTAATGGGGACAGGGGTTCACTTTTCTCTCTTCTCGCAACTCTCACAGACCAAAGAACTGCGAGTGTGTTTGCATGGTGTTAATCCTTGTCCTGTCTTTAATAAACTGCAGGTATGTAATTGCAACAAAATTAAGTGGGTGCCAAACGGTGCCCCGTCTCTTGAGTTAGTAGATCCTTCCTTAGAGGAATCGGCCAAGGAGGACCACTAGTTCGGGGAACCAGGTCCGAGTGGGCCAATACCGCGCCACTAGCAAGACTCACTCCTCATCCTCCCGGACTTTGCACAGTGTCTGTGTGAGAAGGCTCACTGGGGGAAACGCATACTTGCGTAGGCCCCACGGCCAGCTGTGTGCCAGTGCGTCCGTGCCTTGTGTTCCCTCGGTCAGGGAGTAGAACAACTGGCAAGGAGAGGTCTCTGGAGAAGCAGACAGGTTTTCCTGAGCGGCTCCGAAACGTCTCCAAATCAGCTGGACCGTCTGGGGATGGAATCGCCATTCTCCTGGGACCATTGCTTGAGACAGCTTGTCAGCTGTACGGTTGAGCAGGCCCGGAATGTGAACAGCACGAAGTGACCTCAGAACCTTCCGACTCTAAAGGAGGAGGTGGCGGGCGAGTTGCAACATGCGACGGGAGCGCAGACCACCTTGTCGGTTGATGTATGCAACAGTTGCTGTGTTGTCCGTTCGGACCAGCACGTGCTTGCCTCGTAAGCGCCCTTTGAGATGGTTCAAGGCAAGGCGCACTGCCAACAACTCTAGGCAATTGATGTGCCAGTGCAGCTGCGGGCCCGTCCAAACCTCTGAGACTGCATGCCCGTTGTACGTGGCACCCCACCCGGTGGTGGAGGCATCCGTGTAGACCACGGCATGCCTGGAGATCTGCTCTAGGGGCACCCCTGCCCGGAAGAACGCAAGATCTGACCACGGGGTGAAGGTTTGGCAACAGGCCGGTGTTATTTGGACCCGGTGAGTCCTGTGCTTCTACACCCACTTCGGGACTCGGCCATAAAGCCAGTGCTGGAGCGGTCTCATATGTAACAGGCTGAGCGGTGTAAGTGCTGCTGTGGCCGCCATATGCCCCAGGAGCCTCTGGAAAAAAAAGAATCAGTGGGACCGCTGTCCTGCCCTTGAACGTATTCAATCAGGCTAGCACCGACCACGCACGTTCCTCTGTGAAAAGGTGGATTATGTTCTTAAAACATCATGCAGTTAAATTTGTCAAAAGTATATTGTCATTTTATGTCTTAAAATGTATATTTGTAGCCATGTATTATATTTGAGTCGTTAATCAGCTGCAGTTACAGTGTTAATGGGGACAGGGGTTCACTTTTCTCTCTTCTCGCAACTCTCACACACCAAAGAACCGAGAGTGTGTTTGCGTGGTGTTAAGCCTTGTCCTGTCTTTAATAAACTTGCAGATGTGGTCCACCGAAGCCAGTGGTGTCGTGGGGTTCTTTGTGGCGAGAGACGAAGTCCGCTACAAAATTGGTGCCGTGACCTGGATCTCAAGGGATCAGCCGTCGCAGATCTCCGGGGAAAGTAATCTTCATCGACATCACCAGCCAATAGAACTTCGGGGTAGATACGCAGTGTGACTTAAACATGGACAGTCACGGCTTTACACACAACAAAACACCAGAACATATGTCAGACGCAGATGTAAATTCTGCAAATGTGACCCCTATTTGTGTAAGGAGTGGTGTTTTAAGCTTGCAGAGGCTTTCTACTGGAATTGGGAGGGGGCCCCAATTAAATAGTATGTTAGAATGCAGTTACAGTGTTAATGGGGACAGGGGTTCACTTTTCTCTCTTCTCGCAACTCTCACAGACCAAAGAACTGCGAGTGTGTTTGCATGGTGTTAATCCTTGTCCTGTCTTTAATAAACTGCAGGTATGTAATTGCAACAAAATTAAGTGGGTGCCAAACGGTGCCCCGTCTCTTGAGTTAGTAGATCCTTCCTTAGAGGAATCGGCCAAGGAGGACCACTAGTTCGGGGAACCAGGTCCGAGTGGGCCAATACCGCGCCACTAGCAAGACTCACTCCTCATCCTCCCGGACTTTGCACAGTGTCTGTGTGAGAAGGCTCACTGGGGGAAACGCATACTTGCGTAGGCCCCACGGCCAGCTGTGTGCCAGTGCGTCCGTGCCTTGTGTTCCCTCGGTCAGGGAGTAGAACAACTGGCAAGGAGAGGTCTCTGGAGAAGCAGACAGGTTTTCCTGAGCGGCTCCGAAACGTCTCCAAATCAGCTGGACCGTCTGGGGATGGAATCGCCATTCTCCTGGGACCATTGCTTGAGACAGCTTGTCAGCTGTACGGTTGAGCAGGCCCGGAATGTGAACAGCACGAAGTGACCTCAGAACCTTCCGACTCTAAAGGAGGAGGTGGCGGGCGAGTTGCAACATGCGACGGGAGCGCAGACCACCTTGTCGGTTGATGTATGCAACAGTTGCTGTGTTGTCCGTTCGGACCAGCACGTGCTTGCCTCGTAAGCGCCCTTTGAGATGGTTCAAGGCAAGGCGCACTGCCAACAACTCTAGGCAATTGATGTGCCAGTGCAGCTGCGGGCCCGTCCAAACCTCTGAGACTGCATGCCCGTTGTACGTGGCACCCCACCCGGTGGTGGAGGCATCCGTGTAGACCACGGCATGCCTGGAGATCTGCTCTAGGGGCACCCCTGCCCGGAAGAACGCAAGATCTGACCACGGGGTGAAGGTTTGGCAACAGGCCGGTGTTATTTGGACCCGGTGAGTCCTGTGCTTCTACACCCACTTCGGGACTCGGCCATAAAGCCAGTGCTGGAGCGGTCTCATATGTAACAGGCTGAGCGGTGTAAGTGCTGCTGTGGCCGCCATATGCCCCAGGAGCCTCTGGAAAAAAAAGAATCAGTGGGACCGCTGTCCTGCCCTTGAACGTATTCAATCAGGCTAGCACCGACCACGCACGTTCCTCTGTGAGGCGCGCTGTCTGTTCGACCGAATCCAACTCCATACCGAGAAAAGAGATCCTCTGCAACATATGTCAGACGCAGATGTAAATTCTGCAAATGTGACCCCTATTTGTGTAAGGAGTGGTGTTTTAAGCTTGCAGAGGCTTTCTACTGGAATTGGGAGGGGGCCCCAATTAAATAGTATGTTAGAATGCAGTTACAGTGTTAATGGGGACAGGGGTTCACTTTTCTCTCTTCTCGCAACTCTCACAGACCAAAGAACTGCGAGTGTGTTTGCATGGTGTTAATCCTTGTCCTGTCTTTAATAAACTGCAGGTATGTAATTGCAACAAAATTAAGTGGGTGCCAAACGGTGCCCCGTCTCTTGAGTTAGTAGATCCTTCCTTAGAGGAATCGGCCAAGGAGGACCACTAGTTCGGGGAACCAGGTCCGAGTGGGCCAATACCGCGCCACTAGCAAGACTCACTCCTCATCCTCCCGGACTTTGCACAGTGTCTGTGTGAGAAGGCTCACTGGGGGAAACGCATACTTGCGTAGGCCCCACGGCCAGCTGTGTGCCAGTGCGTCCGTGCCTTGTGTTCCCTCGGTCAGGGAGTAGAACAACTGGCAAGGAGAGGTCTCTGGAGAAGCAGACAGGTTTTCCTGAGCGGCTCCGAAACGTCTCCAAATCAGCTGGACCGTCTGGGGATGGAATCGCCATTCTCCTGGGACCATTGCTTGAGACAGCTTGTCAGCTGTACGGTTGAGCAGGCCCGGAATGTGAACAGCACGAAGTGACCTCAGAACCTTCCGACTCTAAAGGAGGAGGTGGCGGGCGAGTTGCAACATGCGACGGGAGCGCAGACCACCTTGTCGGTTGATGTATGCAACAGTTGCTGTGTTGTCCGTTCGGACCAGCACGTGCTTGCCTCGTAAGCGCCCTTTGAGATGGTTCAAGGCAAGGCGCACTGCCAACAACTCTAGGCAATTGATGTGCCAGTGCAGCTGCGGGCCCGTCCAAACCTCTGAGACTGCATGCCCGTTGTACGTGGCACCCCACCCGGTGGTGGAGGCATCCGTGTAGACCACGGCATGCCTGGAGATCTGCTCTAGGGGCACCCCTGCCCGGAAGAACGCAAGATCTGACCACGGGGTGAAGGTTTGGCAACAGGCCGGTGTTATTTGGACCCGGTGAGTCCTGTGCTTCTACACCCACTTCGGGACTCGGCCATAAAGCCAGTGCTGGAGCGGTCTCATATGTAACAGGCTGAGCGGTGTAAGTGCTGCTGTGGCCGCCATATGCCCCAGGAGCCTCTGGAAAAAAAAGAATCAGTGGGACCGCTGTCCTGCCCTTGAACGTATTCAAGCAGGCTAGCACCAACCGCGCACGTTCCTCTGTGAGGCACGCTGTCTGTTCGACTGAATCCAACTCCATACCGAGAAAAGAGATCCTCTGCATCGGGGAGAGTTTGCTCTTTTCCCAGTTGACCTGAAGGCCCAACAGGCTGAGGTGCCGGGGCGCCAGGTCCCTGTGCTCACACAACTGATCCTGAGACTGTGCTAGTATAAGCCAATCGTCTAGATAGTTGAGGACGCGAACACTCTGCTCTCTGAGGGGAACAAGAGCCGCCTCCGCGACTTTCGTGAAGACACGGGGAGACAGGGACAGCCCGAAGGGCAGGACTTTGTACTGATATGCCCGTCCTTCGAACGCAAACCGCAGAAATGGTCTGTGGCGTGGAAGGATCGACACATGAAAGTGCGCATCCTTCAGGTCGATCACTGCAAACCAATCTCGGGACGGATGCACCGTACATCTTGGAACGGTAGCTGATGAAGGGCCCGGTTCAAAACTCGGAGATCCAAGATTGGCCGTAATCCACCGCCTTTCTTGGGTACAATGGAGTAAGGGCTGTAAAACCCCGACCTCATATCGGCTGGAGGGCTGGCTCTATCGCATCCTTCGCCAGTAAGACTGCGATCTCTGCCCGCAGAACAGGGGCATCGGCCGTCCTCACTGTAGTGAAGCGGATACCACTGAACTTGGGGGGACGCCGGGCGAACTGAAATGCATAACCGAGGCTGATGGTCCGCAGAAGCCAGCGAGACGGGCTGGGTAGCGCTGACCAGGCGCCCAGAAACCGTACAAGCGGGACCAGCGGAATCACAGCCGTCCCCGCAGTGGGGCAGCGAGGTGGAACACAGGGACCCAACTCGGGCAGCTTGTGAGCGGCCCGGAGAGGGGTGCGAGTGTGGGTTGCAAGGCTCACCTGGTTCCACGGGTTGGCAGAGGGTGCGTGAGTAGGGCCTTTGTTGATGCTCTCGAACTGCCAGCTGGCAAAGGCGGAGGATGAGTGCGATCCACAAGCGTGGATATCACACAACCTAGAGAATTCACGATGACCTTCGTCGCTCGGAGCGCGAGGTCAGTGGCGGTTCGGAGCTCTTTAAGAACTTCCAGATCGTGACCACCCTCGTGCAGGTCCTTCAGTGCCTTAGCCTGGTGCACCGGCAATAATGCCATAGCGTGTAAGGCGGAAGCAGCTTCCCCGCAAGCCGTATAGGCACTGCCGGTTAAACCAGACGAATGCCTACAGGCCCGAAAAGGAAGTACCGGGTCTCCCCTCCAAGAGGAGGCGAACTTAGGACACAATTGCATTGCTACCACCCGCTCCACGGGGGGGATCGCCAAATACCCCTTCGCTGCACCGCCGTCGAGGGAGGAGGAGCCCACCGGCTGGTTTCTGGCAGTAAAAGGTGCCGTCCATGACCTGATGAGCTCGTCATGCACTTCCGGGAAGAAAGGCACCGGGGTGGGGTGCTGAGAACCAGCGCGAGCTACCCCGAGAAACCAATCATCCAGCCTCAAGGGCTCGGGACGCGGTGGAGGTTTCCACTCGAGCCCTACCCCCTCGGCGGCCCGGGAAAGCATAGCTGCCATCTCCTGATCCAATTCAGGCCTCGCTGGGCCGAATCTTCATCGGACAGCTCTCCCTCCGATGCTGAGATCGACATCTGGTCGGGGGGAGGTCCACTGGATATCACTGGTATGCTCTTTAAAGAGCGCCCAGTGCGGTCCGTGGGTTGCTCCACTGGATCGGATGTGCAAGAGGAGTGATGGTCCCAAAAGGGTTGGTTCCCTGTGGGGTTTGCTATCACTGTAACCCTCAAACTGCCCACGCTACTGCTGGAAGTGGTTCTCGTCTGTCCGCCAGAACGAGCCCCAGATCGCGGCAACGGGACTGCGCCCCCTTGCGAGTAGCGGAGCCTGGTTCACAGCTCTGAGATGGTCATGTTCCCGCAATGAGAACATGACTCATCCACGAAGGCCACCTCAGCGTGAGGCAGCGATCGTGACCATCACCCGGTGCCAGGTAACGACCGCACCCAGAAACGCACGGGTGAAACGGCATCCTTATAAGGACGATCCGTCGTGTGACTCTTTTAGAGAAAATCGCTCTTTAAAAAATTTGCTCTTTTAGTGCTGAGGCGCACAGGGGAAATGGCCGCTTGCAACACGGCAGGGGTAGTGCAGCCTGAAGTACGCAACTCACTCGACACTGGAACGACCACCGCTGAAGCGCCGTCTCACCAACACAAGAAGCTTCCAAGAGCCTGCTGAACTCGTAGTTCTCGAACAGACACAGTTGAGCAGAATGACGTTGTCGCTCTGCTCCGAAGCGAAAAGCTGGTATGCATTGCACCTGCTGCCTTATTATATTCGAGCTGTGATCAGCGGCAGCTGGATGCAATAATTGCATGCCAATGTGCATTGGCTCGTTTAGTTTACACTCGTAGTAGATTGGTCTATCGAAGCGATATCCCAATTCCAATTCGTCGGTCACCGACGTGACTCGGAGTGACCGACTGAAAGGGAACTAACTATATGTGTGTGTAGAAATTTATATATATATACAAGTGCATCTCAATAAATTAGAATGTCATGGAAAAGTTATTCAACAGTAATTCAACTCAAATTGTGAAACTCATGTATTATATAAATTCAATGCACACAGACTGTAGCAAGTAGTTTAAGTCTTTGGTTCTTTTAATTGTGATGATTTTGCCTCACATATAACAAAAACCCACCAATTCACTATAGTGGGTTTTTGTAAATGTGAACCAAAATCATCACAATTAAAAGAACCAAAGACTTAAACTGCTTCAGTCTGTGTGCATTGAATTTATTTAATACACGAGTTTCACAATTTGAGTTGAATTACTGAAATGAACTTTTCCACAACATTCTAATTTATTGAGATGCGCCTGTATATATTTAACATTCTTTTATATTGAGGATATATTTACATTATTGTATGTGATGTCTGATACATATGTTGAAAGAAAACAAGTGAAACAAGACCCTGTATGTTGAAAGAGTTTATTGTTAAATATGGTCAGAACAGCTTTGGACTTGAGCGAGACAGACCAAGGAACTGAGAGTGTTTTTGCGTGGTGTTAATCTTGGTCCTGTCTTTAATAACCTGCAGACTGAATAAGCTACCCAGCATTTCAGATCAGGCAAGGCGGATCACTAAGTCAATTGCAATGCTTTTATGCGAAGACATTCGACTGTATGCCGTTGTAGAGAATGATGGATTTACAAACATGATTCACACTTTGGAGCCGCGTTACGTCATACCGTAAAGTTTTTCTCAGAAACGTTCGTGCCTACACTCTACAACAAATCAGACGTAATAAATTCACTAGGAAGAGCTCGACGAGTCGCTTTAACCTGTGACGCATGGACTTCGCAAGCTGTGGTGTCTTATGTCACTGTGACGGCCCATCACATTACAGATGACTGATCTTCGTCGTCTCACGTCCTCCTTGAGCCTTGCACGAGAGCCACATGGGGAAAATATTGCAGAACTACTTCATAATGCGGCGACAGAATGGAGCATCACTGAGAAAGACCCTGTTTTAGTGACAGACAATGCAACGAATATGGCTACCGATGCCCAATTAACCAGCTATCACCATGTCAGGTGCTTTGCACACACCCTCATGACATGGTCGAACGTTTCCTCGAGCAACAGCCAGGGATCACAGCTGCACTTCTTTCTGCCGAAATGAGAAAGAGAGAAAAAGATATCTGCACCTTTACCGAGTCTGACATATCCAACGCGAAAGAGTTAATCTCTAAAGGCAATGAAGGTAGCTACATGTGTTTTGTCGGATGAAAGTAACCCAACACTCTCTGTCATAGCCCCACTACTTGCACAGCTCTTGCAAGACACCCAGGAAACGCCTGGGGATCCTCCGTTCATTAAAGAAATCAAAGAAGCCGTTCACCATGATCTCATAAAAAGGTATGCGTCTGAGACGGAGAAGGCCACACTCAACCAAGCTTCAGCACTTGATCCAAAATTTAAAGCACTGCCGTTCCTGTCCGATTATGAGAAAGATAAATCCCGATAAATACACACATATACAGAATTACAGTATTTCAGTATTCACGCAAACATACTCTGTTCTGACTTAAGTGAACGCTTGAAATGTTGGGGGAAAACATCTGATGTGTAACATTATATTAGATCCGTACATTACAGTATAGGACGTCTGTATCATGTATCATAATGTTAAAGGGGTCATATGATGCTTTTTTAAAGATCATTATTTTGTGTATTTGGTGTAACAGAATATGTTGACATGCTTTAATGTTCAAAAAACATTATTTTTCAAGTACTGTATTGTAGGTCCTCTATGCCCCGCCTCTCTCAAACGCTTCGTTTTCTACAAAGTCCCTCCTTCCGACAAGCGCAGTCTGCTCTGATTGGCCAGCTGACCCGGTGCATTGTGATTGGCCGAACACCGCAAGCACGCGTCGGAAATGTAACGCCCCTTACCATAATCGCGAGCTTCATCTTTCAAAATAAATATAAAGACAAAGCCCAAAAGGGGAACAGAGTTGCGTGACAGACACCGTGATGAAGCTGGTATGTGTTTGCAGCACACAAGCCACGGATAAGACAGCTGACTCCACTGTGATGTGATGCTTTCTCTCTCTCTCTCTCTCTCACACACACACACACACACACA
>NW_015505965.1:391072-401150 GCF_001515645.1 Sinocyclocheilus grahami
GTTAAGACAGCTGACTCCACTTTGATGTGACCCCCTCTCTCTCTCTCGCTCTCTCTCTCTCACTCACACACACGCACGCATGCACGATGCGCAAAACTCCGCATTTGAACAGTCCATAGCAAATACTTAAACTAATAACAAAACAGTAGCTGATTCAGAAGTGCCAGATTGTCATAGCAAAGTCAGAATGACCTCCTCTCCTAGGTTCACGAAACGGTCGTCCATAAAATGCATTGCTGTTCTGTTGTAAGTCATCTTAAAGATTCCTAAATGCATCTACTTTCGGAAGGCCAAATAAAGTGCTTTTGCTTTCGCCTAGAAACACACAGCGTCTCCCTGACATGCTGCTTCAACACTAACTGCGGTTACTGAAACCACGCCTTCTTTCTTTGCGTGAACATTTGGGTGGCATTATGCAAATATTTCCACATAGTGAGGTAGATATGTGGGGGCGTGTTAGAACGAGCCGTTTTAGGGGGGCGTGGCAGAGTCTTAACTTTGATAAAGAATATCTCTTTAGTTTTGAGACTTTAGTCTTTGCAACTTCAGGGATCTTATCGATGCACAATCAGCTTGTAACACTCCAAAGAGAAAGCAAAACTTGAAATCGCATCATATGACCCCTTTAATCTAACAATAAAAGAAAAAAGGGAATCACTCGCTGCACTTCATTGAACTGCTTTTGTAGTTTTAATAATCGATTTATTTGTAATGAACACACTTAAGTTATTTTTACATTTGATTATTTGTTTTTCGTACATGAATGCTTTAGTTATTTGTTTCTTTCTAGGCTATTTGTTCTACTGTTTTTTTGTTTGTTTTTGCATCTGTTCTTATTTATAATAGCAAAGATAAAATAAAAAATAGCTGTATTGTGATTATTAATATAGAAATTAATAATAAGAAAAGACGGAGGACTTCACTCTATCGACTTCAAACGGGTGTGGCTCAGTCCTTTTGGTCCTTTTCCAACAAATCATAAATCCTTTTGAAGGTTTTTTAATGGCGAATGCCATTTTTTTATTATTGCTCATTGTGACTCGTTTTGTTATTGTCCTCGTTATTCTCAGGAGGAAGCACACGTGGAGGCGGTAAATGACAACAATGCATGCGCGATGTTTCAGATGTTATGGCAAGTGTAAACACATGAATCGGATATGGGTCACAATTGAAAGAAAGTGTAAACGGACAGCCAAAAAAAATCGGGTATAGGCAACAAATCAGAATTGGGCATTAAGACCTGCAGTGTAAACGAGGCCTTGGTGATCCGCCTTGTCTTATCTAAAATGCTGGGTAGCTTATTCAATGTCTCATTCAGAGTTCGTTGGCTTGCAGGCGCTTCTGCTTTCACAGGTTGTTTGGCAGATTTTCACTGAATGATGAAATGATGCAAGATGTTGCAGATTTCAGATCTCATGTTAATCGTATTACCACAGTAGGATACCCATAGACGACAGATTTTGCACGCTGCTTTAGACATGTCTAGCTGTTCATTCCCTGGTAATTTGTGAAATCCGAAGTGTTTCCACACTTTGGATTTAAAGTGTGATGGTGCAGGTGATAAATCTCTAGCGGTCATTCCATCCGCCATTTTTCACTTTCTCGTGTTCACTTCATTAGTAAGAGATACGACGTCATGTAATACTCACCGATATAACACCGCCCTCTGCTGAAATAAAATGGGTAACTTTCCTCCGCCTCGTATATAAGCAAGGAATAAAATAAAGCAATGCATTTAATATGAATATCGATTCTGGTATATAAAAAAAAAGATTTTAAAATCATAAATAAAAAAAAGCGTAACAGTTAGGTGAATCGATTTTTTTGTCCCATCCCTAGTGGCTAGCTGTGGCATAGCTAACTAGCTATGTTTCCATCCACCTATGGTTATGAGCATTTTGGGATATTGCATTAAAAAAATGCTGGATGAAAACAGCAAGATGTGCATAAGTTCTAAAAATGTGCATAAAAAACTTACGCACGAAACCAAGTAGGATAAATTTCTTATCCTGTAACAAAACGTGCATAAACTATGATGGTAACACTACCAAATAAATTCCTTAAAGGGGACCTATTATGCAAAAAACACTTTTATAAAGTGTTTGAACACAGTTGTCTGGCCGCAGTTTGTGAAAACAACCAGCCTATAATGTTAAAAATCCACCCATTCATTTTTTTTATAATTGTATATTTGTTTTAATTATAAGTACAAGCTGCAACTGTGCCAGATGTTACTCCACGCAGAGAACATATCATCACATCACTGAATATTTTAATTTAGTTAACCAATATTATCAACTAAACTTGGGACCTGAATTTTGTTTTAATTTCAGTCTAACAGTAGTATTCAGGTACAAAAATATACAGAAATTAAATAAACTGTAAATTAAAAACATTAAATTTACAAAAGTTATTCAGTCAAGTGCAGTGAGTGATTTTATATGACTAAAGTTATTGCTTTATTAAACTTTAAAATGTATTTCCAGGTCATTTGTTTTTTGCATATATAAAGGGCATTTTCCCTAACCTTATTAATCTTTCATATCAAAATCTTACATTTTCTTAATAATTTCACTTAACCCTCAAAGACCGAGACAGCTGCTCGCAGCTAAAAATTACTATTGTTCTTAAATGTTTAATAACTTTTGGACCGCTAATCCTATCTGAATGCTTTAAAAAGTGTTGTAAAGCGGAGATTTGTCTTATTTGGATATTCAGAGGCTCTGTAGTGTACGTGATTACGTCATCACATTTTGACAACATTGATTCGTCAGAAGAAACCAATGCATTTCGTTCCTCTGAGCCAAACAGGAACGATTATTGACACTTAGTCCCACCCCTGTGCCAAAATCGGTTCAAACTGTCCCTTATTCAACCAATCAACACAGGTTTTGGTCGTTTGAACCACCGTTTAGGATTTTTTATTGGAAATTTGAACAAACACAAAGTGAAAGTAAAGTCTGTCGTGCGTGCATGAAAACAAATACAAAATAACACATTTGCATGAGAGAACTCTGAAAAAGCCCAGAAAAACACACGACTGAGTACTTTGATATAAAACAAACCAAAAACAAGGATGAAACAGCCGTACATATCGGATAAAGCACTGGAATTTATGTCTTCGCATCGCTAGGCGATGTCCCGGTAAAATAGATTCCGACGCAGAGTGCAGCCAGCGGATAGATCATTTATATTATGTAAATAATTCTTATATAGTTCTTGTAGGGTCTCAGAGCGAATCAGACAATTTAAGATTCGATCAGATTGGTGTTGGAACAAAATCCACAAAGAGGCCCAGGATAAGATAACAGGACGTTCGTAAAACAGATCCTAGTGCCAGCCAGTCTGAAGCAAGCCTAACCAACCAACTCTTTCACAGAACAGCTTTCAACATTAACACAAAAGAACACATTGATAATTTCAACTCGGGAAGGAGATTGTACATTTTGGGGCAAGTAATCAAGATTGATGGTCAAAGTGATGCACAGCATGACCATCACATGTGAATCCATGATAGTAATCACAATCACAAGCTCTTTGGATTGACTTCCCCCCACCTAGAGGACAAGAACCAGACTGAGATTCCTTATGAGACCTTTTAACCTTTTTGTTACTCACAAAGCACAGCTCATGTTCACAGAATAGCACAGAAACTGTCTTTTACAGATGTAGATGCATCAAAATGATCTAAAAAGGACTTATAAATGAATATCAGTCCATTGCTTAACTCCATATCATGTATGTAACCCACACATTTGACTGTCATGTACTAATCACTCATTGTGCATATCTTTTTAATAACAATTGAATAGCTTAAGGGATCATATTCATGTTTAGTATGTGTGTTTGAATCTTCTTGCTTGAAACGTTTCTTCTAATCAATTCTTTGTTAAATATATTATATTCTTGTTATAGAAATCATGCCCAAATTATATTCTGCAAGAGTGGCAAAATTCGGATCATGTGACTGATAAGATAACATGTTGATTTATGTATTGGGAGGAGAAACATACTCAGGACACCATCAAATTATGCTTTTAGTCATCGCTTTTAGCCATGCTTTTTGCCTGTGAATTCTTCAAGCGCCGTTCCAGCATACTTCAGCCTGCACGCCCGCTGCTACTTAGTCATGATGAGAAGAAGAACCATCTAGTCATGTTACTTCTATTCTTCTACTTTAATTTATTTTCTTTTCCGTTGAGAGTTTCGTGTTCTGAGTTAAGTTTTGCCGCAACACTGTATCTCCGAGTTCACCTCGAGTCTGTGACCAACTCAAAACTTCAACCAGCCCACAACTCCGCATCTTCAGCTAACGCCCAACCATTGGCTTCCCAAGACACCACTTCAATGACTACTGAACTTCCAGCCAATCAGCAACCTCGGGGAAACCCCCTTTTCTGCAAGGATGGCAAGGGAACCCCTTACACAGGCAACACAAGTACCTCCAGATTCAAGCTGAACTGGTGCATTTAATATAAATTTTAACCTCATTGAGGAACTCAATTTGAGGGTTAATTAAGTTATTGATAGTTGTTCAGGTCTATGCGATCACACATATTGCTGTAAACTTGGGATTTAACATTTTCATTCTCTTAAACTCATTCTTTCCTCACGTTCTCTCTTTCTGCAACTTGTGTGAATGTGTGAGTACATGTGTTAGACTAGTTTATATATCTTAGATTTATCCAATAAAGTCTTATGATCAGCCGTAAAACAGTGATTCAGTCCAAATTCCCTATAAAATCATAAATGATTCCCTTTGAGCTAAATTGACCTGTTTCCCTTACATACTGTATATTGGTGGAGAATGCGGGCAGTTTAGTCTAAATTGTGAGCATAAACCAAGTTATTTAATCTTTTCTTTTACTGCGGATGAAAGATGAGAAGCTTCTGAGTCGAGACGTGTGTGTGTGTGTGTGTGTGTGTGTGTGAGCAGTGCGGGCCCTTGAATGAATGAATGCAGAGAAGGCTGTAACTCGAGTCCGCCTCTCCATTGTTAAACTGCAGTAAGTGAATTTAAAGTTATCTGAGATCGTACAATAAGGTAGAAATTGAGCGTGTTCCTAATTTTTGTAATGTCTTGTTTATAGCTGAATTGATGTCATTGCGTGTTCCAGTGTCATTCAATAGCTATACTCCCGGCCAGGGAATCTCAGTCACTGTTAGCTGAATAGAGCTAAACTGCAGTAGTTAAAAGGGAAATAAATTGAGGAAAACGCTCAAAACTATTCTTTATCCACTAATCACCTCATTGACAACTCCACAAAGCACTACAAGTGCGTGGATATGAACACTCGCTTAAGTGGCATACACACTGGGAAATTTGACTGCATATCACATTTTTGAAATTATCGATAGTAGCTGATCAATCTGGGGGGTTGGGCTGGGTCCGCTAGGCTTACTTGTCTCCGTACTCGTGTTGGATGCCCGATTTTGGAAAGTTTTCATAGTCACGATCGTGACACGGAAGTCATAACCTACTTCCAGAGCAACTCTGAACTGCACATGCGCAGCACATTGACGCCATTGTAAACAAACTCCACGGTGTTGCTAAGCTAACGAAACGGTTGTGTTTACATTGAAGTCTATGCTAAAGCCACTAGCCTCAAAGGTTTGCAGTTAGCATTAACATCCAGTGGTTGAATACAGTGTCTGTATGGGCAACGATAAAGTGATTTAACCCTTTAAACATCTCAACTAATACACTTGTTGGCCTCTTTATTATTTCTTCCTTCTCTCACTTCTTACAACTTTATCTGCATTTTACTAGAAAGAAAAAATACTGGTCCACAATTATTAATTGTGCCAAATTCAAACTTAATTAGAACATTGAATTTATTTGGAATCATTACAAATTTTTCCCTCAGGTCATTTCATATGATCATTATTTCTAATATTCCCTTTTGGGCCTAATCATTTTAGGTACAAATAAGCCTTGAACTTTGAAAGTTTACGTTAACCTATTCTACCTAATTAATTTATACCTATATCAATAGATTCTTTACAGACTCACACTTACTCATTACTTTGTGTTTTACCCCTCTTTCTTCCTGCTTTGCTTGTACACTTAGGCACTATTTTTTGTTTATGATTTCCTCCTCTATTTAATTTTATTTTTGCTTATTTTGCCCGTTTGTTACTTTTTAATTTTACTTTGTCTTGCCATTTTCTTTCGTCTGTGTATCTTAGCTTGGGAACGACACACCTGAGCCCTTAATAGGAGACAGTGTTATCCCTCACTATGAGTTCAAATAAATTAGCGAGACAACTCTCTTTCACTCAAATTTTATTTTTGTTTGATTAGTTGTGCAGCAACTAAAAACAACACTCTACTTGTAGTTGGGCATAACAGCAACAGAGCCTGCTAGTGGACACGATCCACTCAGTTTACCGAGTCTCCTTCCCTTCTCTCAAGTCTCTCCTGTTCTCTCATGCTTCCTTTCCTCTTTACATGTTTAGGCAGGGCCGTTTCTTGGCATAGGTGAGCTAGGCGTTCGCAAAGGGCGCCACCAGCTGAAGGGGCGCCAATGAGCGCACGTACTGGCACTTTTAGCAGGGTTGTGATAAGGAGTGGCACGGTCACCCTGAAATATGACTGCCGCTCCCACTGGATCCCCCATTATTGGGCTAGAGTACTGTCAATCTGACGATGCCTGTATGCCACTAGATCAGAGTGCTGTCAATTGCTGCCTGATTGTTGCATGCAAAGTTTGCATTTGGAGCGCTCAACAACGCCGTTAGATCAGTGGGCTCTGTCAGTGCTTTGGCAGGGTAACACTTTTTTTTGCCATGCAATAAAGCTAAGTTCAAAGGCCAATTTAAAATATTGGTACAGTAAATAAAGTGCACAAAATCTGTATTTTGTTTAGGCAGTATTTGTGGCACATTTGTCCAAATATTTGTGGCAGATTTGTCCAAAAGGTGTGCGTTTTTTGCGCCAATGCATTGTTAAAGGATCAGTGTGTCATGTAATATTCCCATATAAACTTTAACATTCAATGAAAAAATATTTGTATAGTAAAATTCGCTAATTCACAAACGTTTCTTCTAATCAATTCTTTGTTAAATATATTATATTCTTGTTATAGAAATCATGCCCAAATTATATTCTGCAAGAGTGGCAAAATTCGGATCATGTGACTGATAAGATAACATGTTGATTTATGTATTGGGAGGAGAAACATACTCAGGACACCATCAAATTATGCTTTTAGTCATCGCTTTTAGCCATGCTTTTTGCCTGTGAATTCTTCAAGCGCCGTTCCAGCATACTTCAGCCTGCACGCCCGCTGCTACTTAGTCATGATGAGAAGAAGAACCATCTAGTCATGTTACTTCTATTCTTCTACTTTAATTTATTTTCTTTTCCGTTGAGAGTTTCGTGTTCTGAGTTAAGTTTTGCCGCAACACTGTATCTCCGAGTTCACCTCGAGTCTGTGACCAACTCAAAACTTCAACCAGCCCACAACTCCGCATCTTCAGCTAACGCCCAACCATTGGCTTCCCAAGACACCACTTCAATGACTACTGAACTTCCAGCCAATCAGCAACCTCGGGGAAACCCCCTTTTCTGCAAGGATGGCAAGGGAACCCCTTACACAGGCAACACAAGTACCTCCAGATTCAAGCTGAACTGGTGCATTTAATATAAATTTTAACCTCATTGAGGAACTCAATTTGAGGGTTAATTAAGTTATTGATAGTTGTTCAGGTCTATGCGATCACACATATTGCTGTAAACTTGGGATTTAACATTTTCATTCTCTTAAACTCATTCTTTCCTCACGTTCTCTCTTTCTGCAACTTGTGTGAATGTGTGAGTACATGTGTTAGACTAGTTTATATATCTTAGATTTATCCAATAAAGTCTTATGATCAGCCGTAAAACAGTGATTCAGTCCAAATTCCCTATAAAATCATAAATGATTCCCTTTGAGCTAAATTGACCTGTTTCCCTTACATACTGTATATTGGTGGAGAATGCGGGCAGTTTAGTCTAAATTGTGAGCATAAACCAAGTTATTTAATCTTTTCTTTTACTGCGGATGAAAGATGAGAAGCTTCTGAGTCGAGACGTGTGTGTGTGTGTGTGTGTGTGTGTGTGAGCAGTGCGGGCCCTTGAATGAATGAATGCAGAGAAGGCTGTAACTCGAGTCCGCCTCTCCATTGTTAAACTGCAGTAAGTGAATTTAAAGTTATCTGAGATCGTACAATAAGGTAGAAATTGAGCGTGTTCCTAATTTTTGTAATGTCTTGTTTATAGCTGAATTGATGTCATTGCGTGTTCCAGTGTCATTCAATAGCTATACTCCCGGCCAGGGAATCTCAGTCACTGTTAGCTGAATAGAGCTAAACTGCAGTAGTTAAAAGGGAAATAAATTGAGGAAAACGCTCAAAACTATTCTTTATCCACTAATCACCTCATTGACAACTCCACAAAGCACTACAAGTGCGTGGATATGAACACTCGCTTAAGTGGCATACACACTGGGAAATTTGACTGCATATCACATTTTTGAAATTATCGATAGTAGCTGATCAATCTGGGGGGTTGGGCTGGGTCCGCTAGGCTTACTTGTCTCCGTACTCGTGTTGGATGCCCGATTTTGGAAAGTTTTCATAGTCACGATCGTGACACGGAAGTCATAACCTACTTCCAGAGCAACTCTGAACTGCACATGCGCAGCACATTGACGCCATTGTAAACAAACTCCACGGTGTTGCTAAGCTAACGAAACGGTTGTGTTTACATTGAAGTCTATGCTAAAGCCACTAGCCTCAAAGGTTTGCAGTTAGCATTAACATCCAGTGGTTGAATACAGTGTCTGTATGGGCAAAGATAAAGTGATTTAACCCTTTAAACATCTCAACTAATACACTTGTTGGCCTCTTTATTATTTCTTCCTTCTCTCACTTCTTACAACTTTATCTGCATTTTACTAGAAAGAAAAAATACTGGTCCACAATTATTAATTGTGCCAAATTCAAACTTAATTAGAACATTGAATTTATTTGGAATCATTACAAATTTTTCCCTCAGGTCATTTCATATGATCATTATTTCTAATATTCCCTTTTGGGCCTAATCATTTTAGGTACAAATAAGCCTTGAACTTTGAAAGTTTACGTTAACCTATTCTACCTAATTAATTTATACCTATATCAATAGATTCTTTACAGACTCACACTTACTCATTACTTTGTGTTTTACCCCTCTTTCTTCCTGCTTTGCTTGTACACTTAGGCACTATTTTTTGTTTATGATTTCCTCCTCTATTTAATTTTATTTTTGCTTATTTTGCCCGTTTGTTACTTTTTAATTTTACTTTGTCTTGCCATTTTCTTTCGTCTGTGTATCTTAGCTTGGGAACGACACACCTGAGCCCTTAATAGGATACATTGTAATCCCTCAGTACGAGTTCAAATAAATTAGAAAGACAACTCTCTCACTTAAATTTAATTTTTGTTTGATTAGTTGTGCAGCAACTAAAAACAACACTCTACTTGTAGTTGGGCATAACAGCAACAGAGCCTGCTAGTGGACACGATCCACTCAGTTTACCGAGTCTCCTTCCCTTCTCTCAAGTCTCTCCTGTTCTCTCATGCTTCCTTTCCTCTTTACATGTTTAGGCAGGGCCGTTTCTTGGCATAGGTGAGCTAGGCGTTCGCAAAGGGCGCCACCAGCTGAAGGGGCGCCAATGAGCGCACGTACTGGCACTTTTAGCAGGGTTGTGATAAGGAGTGGCACGGTCACCCTGAAATATGACTGCCGCTCCCACTGGATCCCCCATTATTGGGCTAGAGTACTGTCAATCTGACGATGCCTGTATGCCACTAGATCAGAGTGCTGTCAATTGCTGCCTGATTGTTGCATGCAAAGTTTGCATTTGGAGCGCTCAACAACGCCGTTAGATCAGTGGGCTCTGTCAGTGCTTTGGCAGGGTAACACTTTTTTTTGCCATGCAATAAAGCTAAGTTCAAAGGCCAATTTAAAATATTGGTACAGTAAATAAAGTGCACAAAATCTGTATTTTGTTTAGGCAGTATTTGTGGCACATTTGTCCAAATATTTGTGGCA
>NW_015505965.1:403067-418202 GCF_001515645.1 Sinocyclocheilus grahami
AGGGATTTCGCCTAGGGCGTCAAATTGGCTAGAAACGGCCCTGTGTTTAGGGACCAGTAATTGATCAATCATTTCTAAGTGAATAAAATACACAATCTTGTAAAAGAAGACGAATCATCCTTACGAATTTGATTTTAACCAAACCCTGTCATTCTTCCTAACCTCCCTACATTTGAAAACGCAATCCAAATTTTAGCATCTCATCCAATGTTGCCTTCGCAGCCTCCCTGGTGAGCGGTCCAACTGTAAAGTGTACGGCGTCAATCCTGTTAGACTAAGAAAATAGATGTCAGCATTATTATTGTATTCTTTTGTCTAAAACAAAGATTTAATAATATTGTTTACCTTCTGATAACCTGATAACATTTAACTGGGGGAAAAAAATATTTTCCTCATCTAAAAAACAGAATTGTTGGTTATCATTGAATTTGTTTTTCACCTCTTTTTCTCTTCCTCATTAGAGTGACGAAGTCTTCGCATCCCGAGTCTACTTAGACACCCTGAGACCAACACAGTCATCACCACACTTCACTAGTGGTTCACAATCACTGACACAACACGTAGTTGTCCCACCACACATAAGCTTCTACTCCACACAGATCTGTGTCAGTCTCTCCTCTTCCCAGCATGCCAACATGCCGTAGACTGCAGACCCCATTGCCCAAGGGGAAGATGTGAACACTTGGCTGAGAGGCATGACAGACAGCCTCACCCCCAAGATATTTGAACTGATATTATTTTCAATAATAATCCTAATCCTGACAAGATTCTTGACACAAGATTCAAGTTAGAACAACAACCACGAGGGCTAGTCAAGATCACCAGCTCCATAAGCTATGCCTTCACAACCCAGCTGAAACTGAGCGACAAGCACATCACCCACCTTCAAGAGGAGCTGACACGTGCTCAACGCCGCATAGACAAGCTGGAAGTGAAAGTTCAAGATCAACTCAAAGCACCCAACGAGAGGGAGCAGGAAACAACGGAACAAGTTATGAAACTCCAAGCAGCCCTGGCAGCAGCGCAGCTCGACCAACAACATTCAAAGGCTGTCCAGAAAGACCTGGTAAACAGACTCCAGTATGCCGAACAGCCACTAGTGGTTCACAATCACTGACACAACACGTAGTTGTCCCACCACACATAAGCTTCTACTCCACACAGATCTGTGTCAGTCTCTCCTCTTCCCAGCATGCCAACATGCCGTAGACTGCAGACCCCATTGCCCAAGGGGAAGATGTGAACACTTGGCTGAGAGGCATGACAGACAGCCTCACCCCCAAGATATTTGAACTGATATTATTTTCAATAATAATCCTAATCCTGACAAGATTCTTGACACAAGATTCAAGTTAGAACAACAACCACGAGGGCTAGTCAAGATCACCAGCTCCATAAGCTATGCCTTCACAACCCAGCTGAAACTGAGCGACAAGCACATCACCCACCTTCAAGAGGAGCTGACACGTGCTCAACGCCGCATAGACAAGCTGGAAGTGAAAGTTCAAGATCAACTCAAAGCACCCAACGAGAGGGAGCAGGAAACAACGGAACAAGTTAAGAAGCTCCAAGCAGCCCTGGCAGCAGCTCAGCTCAACCAACAACATGCAAAGGCTGCCCAGAAAGACCTGGTAAACAGACTCCAGTATACCGGACAGCTACTAGAGAAAGCCAAGAATTACATAAAAGACAAGAATGCTGAAATCAGTACCTTGGAAGACCACCTGGAAAGGTACAGAACTGAAATGGACAATCTGACCCAACAACTAGACGATACTAACGATGAGCTCTATGAATCAGAAAAGAACTCAGATATGCTTATGAGCTGAAACAAGAGCCAAGAAAAGAAACATCTTTCAGCCTCACCACTGCTGAGCAGAGCAGAGTCCCACGTTCAAGAACTGGCATACAATGAAAGAAGCGAAGGGCCGCAACCCAAAACCTCACCTGCCTTCGCCACAGTACTTCTTCCAGTCAATGAAAGAAGAGAGCCCATCCAAGCAGACCTTGGAGCTGCACATGGGATGACCATCAAAGACCTCAACAAGCTGTCTAAAAACATCAGCAAGTTCAACCCGTACTCCACAGAGGGTCACGTATCACAATTATAGTACTTGTTTACTACTGGTAAATAGCCTTTGAAGCTAAACCATTTAAATTTTAAAAGTGACAAATTTAGAAAATTCTCAAAAAGTCTTAATTTTTTCCATCATTTTTTCCAATAAAATTACAGTCATGCCATTTCATTGACTTGTGATCCATTACTTTCATAGCCTGTTTATATAGGGATGCTACTGGTATAGTAACAGAGATAGGAGCCAGACTGCAAGCACATATAGCACAATAGATATGAAAAAATCATTGCATGCCTATATACTCTACACCTTGGTTGTTTTAATAGGTATATACTGCCTAATCATATACGTTTAATTTAAATGTATTCTAATTATTGTTCAAATAAAGCACCCGTTGAGCTAGCTACACTGCTAGCATCCCATTTGATGACCTGTTCCTTGACTGGGGAGGAGTCCAATTTGGGCTTACTTTTGGCTTTTTTCGACAGCATTTTAATCCTTAGTTCACCCCAAAGAGTTTGTAAGACAAATTGTGTACTTCAAATAAAACATAGTACACAGGATTTTAATGAAATAATGCCAAGAGCTCACAAAAAGATGTGTGCTTAATTTGGAGTCATAACCACGCCACCAACATTAGTCTTTGGGGCAAAATTCTACATAATCTATTCTATATTTCCCATATAAATGAATGGATTTAATAATAACCATGATTAAAGGGGTGGTTGACTGGGTTTTTGCTAGGCTTGATTGTGTTTATGGGGTGCAGTCTAACATGTGTTAATGCTTTGTTTTTTAAAAAAACATAATTTTTCACATAATTTACCTTTATTCTATACCGCTCTGTTGCTTCGCCGATGAACGCTCTGATAATTTCCTGGTTTTATGAAGCCCCTCCCTCAGAAATATGCAATGGGCTCAGATTGGTTAGCTGGCCCAGTGTGTTGTGATTCGCTAAACCGCTAGCACGCGTTCAGAAATATCACGGCCTCACATGCGCTCCGGTTGTATTGTAAACAATGGCGTCGTAAATATTGTTTAACAATCTGAGCCCGAATGAGACCCAGAGAATATTAGTGAAGAGGATCGTGCAGAACGTGCAAGCACAGCTCTTACAGGATGTTTCAGAATGGTATGTTTCTTTGTTTGTTGTTGTCTCATACTTTTAGATACGCTGTGATTTGTAAATGCTACTGCTTATGTTAGCTTTTAACATAGTTTTATCCTGATTAAATAATAATAATAATAATGCATTTTATTTATTGGCGCCTTTCTTGACACTCAAGATCACTGTACATCATTAACTAGACAAAAACAATAAAGACAATAAGATACATTACAATTAATAACAGATGGGTTTTGAGTTTGGATTTAAAATGTGGGAGAGAGTCAATGTTACGAAGTTCAGAAGGGAGTGAATTCCAAAGCTGGGGAGCAGAGCGGCTGAAAACTCTGCTCCCCATAGTAACAAGGCGAACAGGGGGAACAGTAAGATGAATGGAAGAAGAGGATCTGAGAGTGCGAGCGGGAGTGGCAATATGGAGAAGGTCAAGAAGATATGGAGGTGCAAGATTATGAATGGCTTTAAAAGTTAGAAATATTTTGAAGTTAATACGGTAAGTAATGGGGAGCCAATGAAGCTGTTGTAGAGTGGGTGTGATGTGATGGATAGAGGGGGTGCAAGTGATAATACGGGCAGCTGAATTTTGAACCAGTTGTAACTTATGGAGGGTTTTATGCGGGAGGCCAAACAAAAGGGAATTACAATAGTCTAAACGAGAGGTGACTAGACTATGAACGAGAATGGCAGTGGAGTGAAGCATGAGGGAAGGACGTAAACGGTTGATGTTACGAAGGTCAAAGTAAGCAGACCGGGTAACATTATTAACATGGAAGGTGAAAGAGAGGGTGCTATCGTAGATGACACCCAGACTCTTAACCTGAAGGAAGGGGGAGATAAAGGAATTATCAATGGGAATAGAGAAATTCTGAAATTTGTTTAATGTAGATCTTGTGCCTATAAGAAGAAGTTCGGTTTTATTGCTGTTTAATTTGAGGAAGTTTAAAGTGAACCAGGATTTAATGTCAAGGAGGTAATTGGTGAGGGAGGATGGTGGGAGTTGGGTTTGGTAGAAAGGTAGAGCTGGGTGTCATCTGCATAGCAATGGAAATGAACCTGATGTTTGCGAAAGATATAACCGAGAGGAAGAAGGTAGATGATAAACAGCAGGGGGCCCAGGACAGAGCCCTGGGGCACACCTGTAGTGACAGGGACTGGATGAGAGGTAAATGATTTTAATTGAATGAACTGAGTGCAGCCAAAGAGGTATGAATGGAACCATTTGAGGGATGTGTCAGTGATACCAATAGAAGAGAGTCTGTTCAGAAGAATAGTATGTGAAATTGTGTCAAAGGCTACACTCAAATCAAGCAACAAAAAAAAGGATAGTAAACCATAATCAGCTGCTAGAAAAGGAGGTCATTAGTGATTTTAAGGGGTGCTGTTTCTGTGCTGTGGAGGGGACGGAAACCAGACTGGAATTGTTCATATAAATGATTACAGGAAAGATTGGTATGGAGTTGAGTAGCAACTATTTTTTCAAGAATTTTGGAGATGAATGGAAGATTTGAAATAGGATGAAAATGATTAAGGTTGTTGGGATCTGAACCAGGTTTCTTGAGAATTGGAGTTATAGCAGCTGTTTTGAAAGAAGAAGGAACAATTCCAGTGGTAAGGGAAGAGTGAATTATCTCTGTGATGAAAGGAAGCAGAGAGAAGAGGGTAACCTTTACAAGAACAGCTGGAAGGGGGTCCAATCTACAGGTTGAAGATTTGGATTTTTGAATGAGTTTGGAAATGTCATTTACTGAGGGTAAGGTAAATGCTGAGAGTGAATGAGGGGGCAAATAAAACTGGGACAGGTGAATTCAAAACAGAAGTGAATTTCAGATACTAGTGAAATTTCACATTTCTCGATTACAATTTTGACACCACCGTTAGAACAAATAATCGAAATTATAAGCAATAGTACAAATAAATACAACAGAACAAATATGAATAAAATAAACAATGATTAAATAATAAATAAATAAAGCTTTTCAAGTTTTTTTAGGTAGGTTTAACAGTAGTTTTCAGATACAGAAATTAAATAATTAGCATGGCATAGTCTTCACTGTAGAAATTAAATTAATTCTTATTAAAGTACCAAATTCAAGAACAGTGAGATTATTTTATTTATTTATTTATTTATTTTGTCCTTTGTTGTTTGAGTAACATTAAAACACAAGGCGCGTTTCCATTAAAGATTTGCGCAAAACGCTGGCAATATTTTATAAATGTCGATAAAAAAGTATTGCGAAATGACGGCATTTCCATTAACCAATGTTATGCGACTAAAACGTAAGATCCTTTTTCTTGGATGTAGGCTGTGCTTCTTCTTTGCGCACCTGCACAGCTGGGCCAGGCTGCTGTGGTGTACTGTTGTTGGCAGGAGCAGGTAGAGACGTGAGCTCAGCCTCAGCGACAGCTCTTTTTTTGACTTGTTCCACCTTGTCTGGGTCAATGTAGGTTGTGCGGAACCTTGGGTCCATCAGTGAGGACATGTCCAAGAGTTCATCCTTCACAGGGTCGCTGTATTTGTTGTCAAGGTACCACATTATGTTTCTTTTTATTGTTTTTGTGAGCTCTGTATCTTCCTCCTCTGGCTGTCGGAGACTGGTTTTGAACAGATGGAGCACCGGTTTAATGTATGAAATGCTGACATAAGACTCCCCAGAGAGTGCGTCTGTAAAGTCTTGGAGTGGTTTCATAGCTTTATTCGTGGACTCCCAACACATCAAGATCTTGCCAAGTGGGCACAAGATGACGACTTTTCTTGTCTGAACCCAGGACACGCACTATGGCCTTCTCCTGTTCGAGAAATCTCTATCATTTTTTGGCGTGAACCCCATCTGGTCGGAGACTCCGTTACTAGTTGATACGAGTGGGTAGACCAAGCTCAGCCTGTACTTCAGTCATGTCTCTTTTTTTCCCAGCTGTAAGTAAAGGCAGACACAGCCTTTTTACACACCCCAATGGCACGTTCGATCCGCGGGTCCTTCACACCATTCGCTGTAATAAATAAAGAATACATAATCAAAACACATTTTAGTGGAACATGGCATAAATTCACAGACTTGTCTTTTTTTCACTTTCTGCATAATATTATTCCACATGCACAAAGGGCTCGCATTCATACACAGACACACACATGGGGCATGCATACCATTATGATTATTCATGCCAATTTTGTGGAAATACATATTGGTTTGATATAATGCATTAATTATATCATGCATTAATTAGGCTATTCAGATGTCTTTTGCGAATGGGAAAATATATATCACTTGAATGCATAGCTATTAGACTCTTACCTATAGCATTGTGCAATCTGTCCAAAGCACTGGAGGTTGGGCCACTCATTGTCTTTCAGAGCTTTGATCATGTTGATGCTGCTGTCTGTAGTCATACAGATGAGTCGGTCTTCAGCAAGGTTCCAAGAGCTCAGAGCATCTTTTAGCCCCTGGGCAATTATTTCGCCTTTGTGGTCGTCGGGAAAGTAAGCCGTTTGGAGGCAGACGCTTCGCAGAGTCCAGTCGTCGTTGACGAAGTGCACTGTTAAACTCATATAGGGCTGCATCGTTCAGCTAGACCATAAATCTGTTGTGGCGGAGTAGAACGACACCGCTTCCAGCTTCCTTGCGATGCTTTGGCGTGTACTGTTATACAGCTGAGGCAAGGTGTAACGGGGCTGACGAGACGTGAGACGTGTGGATCCATCTGCAAGCTTTATTAAAGAGACGTGGTAAACAGGCAGGGTCAAACAATGGCAAACAGGTATATGGTGGGCAAAACACAAGAATTGTCCTAGGGCTAGTGTAGGTCACCGTTCGGCAGACAGAATCACAGGGGCGAGACAAGAGGGAAAAATCCAGGAAAACAGGCAAAGATCAGAAACCGCGAAAACAGGCAAGGCAAGGCAAAACAAGGAAAACACAGAAACTCGGAAGGAAAACACGGAGACTCGGAAAGGGGTACAGGCTAAACAATACTCAGCAGAGAAAGGTGGTTAGAGTGGGTGTTATATAGTGAGTGAGGTGATAAGAAACAGCTGTGTGCAATGAGTGCAAATCGTGCAAAGAATGATGGGATATGTAGTCCTGGGTGCTATGCAACAGTTTGTGTTGTGCGAGAGTCAATGTAATGGAAAGGGTGACCTCTGGTGGTGAATAAATGGAAATCCATGGACCGAATTCGTGACAGAGCCCCCCCCCCCAAGAAGCGGCTTCCAGACGCTCCAAACACTAAACGACCCAGGTGGGGGGGGCAACTGTGACTAGACTCGACACATGAATATCAGCTGTGACTTGACCAGACTCAGGATAATAAACTGTGACTCGATTAGATGCTGTTGTGTCCGCCATCTTGTGAGTGTGCTCCGCTGTCGCCGCCATCTTGTGAGCGTGCTCTAGTGTGGCCGCCATTTTGCGATCAGGCTCCGCTGTCGTTGCCATTTTGTGAGCGTGCTCTGGTACAGCCGCCATTTCAGTCACAGACATTGTGTCGTGTTCTTCCTCCGCAACACCCACAGTAAACAAAGAGCCAACAGACAACAATGCATAATCCATAAGATCCCTTAAACTACAGTTACATTCCTCTCCAGGTAACCAAGATTTCGTGGGTTCATCCAGTCCAAAACGGAACAAGTCTTTAAACAAATGAGTGAGGTGATAAGAAACCGCTGTGTGCAATGAGTGCAAATCAGTGCAGTGTGCAAATCGTGCAAAGAATGATGGGATATGTAGTCCGGGGTGCTATGCAACAGTTTGTGTTGTGCGAGAGTCAATGTAATGGAAAGGGTGACCTCTGGTGGTGAATAAACGGAAGTCCATGGACCGAATTCGTGACACAAGGCAACTTCAGAAAAATATTTGCGGCTTGGTAGCACATACCTGGGGTCCAAAACCTTCAGCATGTGAATAAACCCCGGCTTTCCCACAGTATACAGTGGGGCAAAAAAGTATTTAGTCAGCCACCAATTGTGCAAGTTCTCCCACTTAAAAAGATGAGAGAGGCCTGTAATTTTCATCATAGGTATACCTCAACTATGAGAGATAAAATGAGAAAAAAAATCCATACAGTTTGTAAATGTTTGTATGACTGTAGGTTGTTTTTTGGCTGGTGTGCTTGTGCTGCTGCGGTCTTGTTTATTTCGTAGGGCCCAACATCTCTCCCACTCGGCAGCATGCCTCTGTTTGAGGTGCTGCAGTAAATTGGTCGTACTGCTACCTTTGCTATCAACAGACTTCAAACACACTTTGCATCGGGGTGTTGTTTGTTTTGTGTCTGACGCCGCAAAACCGAACCAATTCCAAATTACAGAGGACACTGTGCCTTTTTGGGAATGAGTTCTTCCCTGCTCGCTGCCTTGTTGTTTGTGTATCTCTAATATGGCAAACGCGCGGGGGGAGGGCTGAGCCCATTCGGAACTACGGGAGCCCAGAGGGGAGCGTCGGCGGATATTAAAGAGCAAACCGATTTTCATTCAAACAAGTCGATGTAAACTACACATTCGAGTTAATCGATAAAATCGATTTATCGCCCAGCCCTAATATAGCCTATACATCCACAACAATTTCTGAAACCACAGACTATCCTATTATTCGTATGGCCATCACCAATGGTGTAATGTAACAAAGTAATAATACTTTGGATGATTTCATTTTCCACCCAAGTCGAGTCTGGGGTCTGCGACATACAGTAGGCTATATCTTCTGCGATAATATGGTAAGTGTTGTTGTAACGATATGCGATCTGACATTATCAAGTATATCACCAAATCACACAAACAGAGGCAAGAGTGCATGCACGTGATTTATTAGTCTATTCAAACTCAAAATTTAAGTCATTCTAAATTGTAAATGGCAAAGATGCTTCTGTATGCTTTTTTATATTTATATAATTTAATATAGTTAACTTAATCTATATCACACAAAGAGTACCGTTTTCTGCAGATATCAGCATGATAACTAATTTAATAATCATTTTATACAAGTTCAGTAAAGTTAGCAATAAGTGACTAACATTTTAGACATAATATTGCTTGTCTTTGCTTAATTTTGCCAATGAAAATAGTTCCAAACAAAGATCACAGCACTGTTTTGTGTCTCGGAGCAATGGCGTTTACTGATTGAACGAATCAGTTAAATAAATGATTCAGCGATTCACTCATTAACAGAGTTAAATACTTTTGTTTCTGAATAAATCAGTCGTTTGAATGAATCGGTTAAATTTATTTTAACAGTCACTTGCTGTCACCTACTGGCAGTTTTAATTTCACATTTCGACTATTTTTTTCATGTTTTAAATTATTTTAAATATCGGTATTCAACGTTTTATGTTAAAAATAAAACATTACTTATCAATCTGTAACTGCAGTTTAAATGCATCCATGTCCCCTCTGTGATACATTAAACTGTGTAAATACATCTAAATTCTATTTCAGATGCAGATTCCAGAAATGTTTTCTTATGTTGAAATGAAAGACACTAAGTACCGGATGAAGTGCTTCTTATTCTTACCCAAAAATACAAAATGGAAGAAAGAGTTAAAACGGAACACAATCTTGCTACTCAAGCTGTGTATGAACATTTTTTTATATATTTATTTGCTTCTTTTCTATTTTTGCATTTACTTGTACTTTTACTTTCAATACTTACGTACATTTAAGATTTAAAAAATACTTTTCGTACTTAAGTACAATAAATATCACATACTTTAAGACTTTTAAGTAAAATTCTAAACGGTGACTTCAACTTCTACCAAAGTCATTTTCTGGTATGATATCTGTACTTTTACTTGAGTATGGCTTTCAGGTACTTTATACACCACTGTTTACAATGAAACCACTTACCAGATACAATGATCTTGAGCTCCAGACTTCAGCAAGGCATCTTCTATGCCCCGCCTCTCTCAAACACGTAGTTTTCAACAAAGCCCCTCCTTCCGACAAGCGCAGTCTGCTCTGATTGACCAGCTGACCCAGTGCATTGTGATTAGCCAAACACCACAAGCATGCGTCGGAAATGTCACTCTCCTGTGATGTGACCCTGTTCCCCTCACACACACACACACACACAACGCGTTACACAGGCTTTACTCTTCGCTGTGCAAAACTCCGCATTTGAACAGTCAATAGCAAATACTTAAACTAATAACAAAACATACTTACAGTCGCTGATTCAGAAGCGCCAGATTGTCATAGCAAAGTCGGAAATGACCCTTTTTTTTTTTTTAAAAAAAGCCTTTGTGCACAGCCAGCCTTGTACTCTTCTAGGTTAAAAAAAACTGCCGTCCATAAAATGCGTTGCACAAATTCGAACATCTGGGTTGTGCTGTTCTGTTGTAAATAAATCTTAACCAATGATTCCTAATTGCATCTACTTCCGGAAGGCCAAATAAAGTGCTTTTGCTTTCGCACTGAAACACACAGCGTCTCCCTGACATGCTGCATCAACAGGCTTTACTCTACGCTGTGCAAAACTCCGCATTTGAACAGTCAATAGCAAATACTTAAACTAATAACAAAACATACTTACAGTCGCTGATTCAGAAGCGCCAGATTGTCATAGCAAAGTCGGAAATGACCCTTTTTTTTTTTTTAAAAAAAGCCTTTGTGCACAGCCAGCCTTGTACTCTTCTAGGTTAAAAAAAACTGCCGTCCATAAAATGCGTTGCACAAATTCGAACATCTGGGTTGTGCTGTTCTGTTGTAAATAAATCTTAACCAATGATTCCTAATTGCATCTACTTCCGGAAGGCCAAATAAAGTGCTTTTGCTTTCGCACTGAAACACACAGCGTCTCCCTGACATGCTGCATCAACATTACTGCTGTTCCTGAAACCATGCCTTCTTTCTTTGCGTGAACATTTGGGCGGTATAACGCAAATATTTCCACATAGTGACGTAGACATGTGGGGGCGTGTTAGAACGAGCCATTTTAGGTAGGCATGATTGACTCTGAACTTTTATAAAGAATATCTCTTTGGATTTGAGACTTTAGTCTTTGCAACTTTACAGATCTTCTTTATGCACCAAGAACTTGTAACACTCTATTTAAAAATTGAAATCTCATCATATGACCCCTTTAAAGTCCTATCTGAGACTGTGGTTAAGAAAAAGACCAGTACATAGAATATTTGCGTGACTAAAAAACTAAACAAAAAAAACATGCCCCTTTTCCCCTTTATATGAATTACTAAAATATATATTTTAAAAATAAGTTCAAAAGACAATCAGATAAAAAATGCACACAGCATGCAAATATAGAATTGGATTAAAACACCTTTGTTGTGGTGTCAGTGGTGCTTTTTATTGTCATCATCAGTCAAACAGTCATCAGTTTGGACTCTGGAGAAGAAGACATCTTATTCTTAAGAAGCAAACACCAAAAATCAATGTGACTGCCATTTTGAGCAAGTATGATGTATTATTTAAATAAATGTTTAAGGCAACATCTTATGAATAACTGAGATGCCAGTGTCACAATAATTGTCACGAATCCGGTCCATGAACTTCCGTTTATTCACCATCAGAGGTCACCCTTTCCGATTTCATTGACTCTCGCACTACACACTGTTGCACATCACCCCGGACTACATATCCCATCATTCATTGCACTGATTGCACTCAGCATGGATTGCACACAGCTGTTAACACTGATTGCACCCAGCTGTTTCATATCACTCCCTCACTATTTAACACTCACTCTGATCCCTTCCCTCTGCCGAGTATTGTTTAGCACTTATCTCAGACAGCTACACTACAGAGCCCTCAGTCGTGCCTGAGCCTGAGCCTGAGCCTGAGCCTGAGCCTGAGCCTGAGCCTGAGCCTGAGCTGTTTTCCCGGTTTCTGATCTTCGCCTGGTTTCCTGGATTTCTCCCTTAGTCTTGCCCCTTCTGATTCTGTCTGCAGTTCTTCGACCCACGCTAGCCCTAGGATTATTCTTGTGTTTTGCCCGTTCGTCACTATGTGAGTGTATGGACTATGCTTTATTGACTGTTGGCTCTTTGTGGACTGTGGGTATCATGGAGGAACGCAACCCCACACTTACTCCTGTAATAGCCTCCGCACTAGATTGCGTTCACAAAATGGTGGCGACCGAGGAGCCTGATCACAAAATGGCGGACACAACATCGCCCTGTCAAGTCACAGTTGATCGTCATGAGTCAAGTCAAGTCACAGCTGATAGTTATAAGTCGAGTCTAATCACAGTTGATTATCACGAGTCAAATCAAGTCACAGTTTATGATCATGAGTCTAGTCAAGTCACAGCTGATAGTTATAAGTCGAGTCTAATCACAGTTGATTATCACGAGTCAAATCAAGTCACAGTTTATGATCATGAGTCTAGTCAAGTCACAGCTGATAGTTATAAGTCGAGTCTAATCACAGTTGATTATCACGAGTCAAATCAAGTCACAGTTTATGATCATGAGTCTAGTCAAGTCACAGCTGATAGTTATAAGTCGAGTCTAATCACAGTTGATTATCACGAGTCAAATCAAGTCACAGTTTATGATCATGAGTCTAGTCAAGTCACAGCTGATAGTTATAAGTCGAGTCTAATCACAGTTGATTATCACGAGTCAAATCAAGTCACAGTTTATGATCATGAGTCTAGTCAAGTCACAGTTGATCGTCATGAGTCAAGTCAAGTTACAATTCATTATCATGAGCCAGGTCTAGTCACAGCTGTTCTTCCTGAGTTCAGTCAAGTCACCACTGATATTCATGAATCTAGTCAAGTCGCAGCTGATATTCATGAATCTAGTCAAATCACTGCTGATCTTCATGAGTCGAGTCTAGTCACAGTTGATCTTCCTGAGTCACGTCTAGTCACAGTTGATCGTCCTGAGTCAAATCGATTCACAGTTTATTCTCATGAGTCTGGTCAAGTCACAGCTGATATTCATGAGTCTGGTCAAGTCACAACTGATCGTCATGAGGCAAGTCAGGTCACAGCAGCTACACTACAGAGCACTCAGTCGTTTCTTAGCCTTAGCCTTAGCCTTAGCTGTTTTCCTGGTTTCTGATCTTCGCCTGGTTTCCTGGATTTCTCCCTTAGTCTTGCCCCTTCTGATTCTGTCTGCAGTTCTTCGAGCCACGCTGGCCCTAGGACTATTCTTGTGTCTTGCCCGCCATATACCTGTCTGCCTCTGTTTGACCCTGCCTGCTTTATGACCACGTCTCTGTCTTCTCCACAATAAAGCTTTGCGAATGGATCCGCACGTCTCACGTCTTGTCAAATCCGTAACAATAATGTTCACACTGCCCCAACAGACACCAACAGACCTCAAGTCAGGGAGAGTTAACTAGGGGGAAAAATGGATGATCTTGTAACAACAATCAAAATTATACTGTTATTAATGTCTTTGCGTGTCATACTTCGCCTGAAAAGATGGCGAATAAAACGAAAGAGGCTGTGGGTGAAGCCAAGGTTGCTGCGACGGGGAAGACGGGGCGCCTACTTGAATTTATGCAGAGAACTGCAGTCGGAAGATTTACAAAGCTTTCAAAATTTTGCTCGGGTGGTCCCTAATCAGTTTCAGCAGTTACTTCAGATGGTGACACCAATCATTCAAAGGCAAAATACAGATTTCAGAGATGCCATTTCACCTGGTGAACGCCTAATGATAACTCTTCGCTTCTTGGCAACAGGTAATAACCTAATGTTTCCTCTTCGATCCGTGTAAATAATTAGCAGTGTTGATAATTATACAAGAACTAGGTTGAAATGTTCAGTACTGTAATTCTAAAAGCTTTTTATTTATTGTTTTATTCACAGGGGAATCATTTCATAGCCTGCATTACGCTTTTCGCCTCGGATGCTCAACTTTAAGCAAACTTATACCCGAGACATGTAGAGCCATCTATCAGGTTCTCAAAGAAAGACATCTTAAGGTATGCATTCCGATCCTCACCACTTTGGTTTAATCAATATGTCAATTTGTAATTACCTTATTGCAAAGAATAAGTGGGTATCCGCTCTGTTCTTCTCGTTTGAAGTATGCGCATCGTTATGGGAACTGTCCGGTCAGGTGGTGCTGAACAAAGCCAGTGCTGTTAGCGCTACATAGTTCAATAATAGGGTCAGGGCTACCCTTACGAAAATTAACCAGGGTATTACTGCAAATAAAAATACAAATGGCAATCAATACGCCAAAAATAAACAAACAAATAAATAAATAATGTTTTTACTATAATTAAACCATGGTTAATTTATTTTCATCAGGGTAAACTATGCACAGAGATTAATGCACAGTAGTACATACTGTACATGCATGTTGTTTACAACATCTCAATCTGCTTATAAAGACTGCTCAAGCTGTTATTAAATAGTAGATTCCTTTCTGCTATTAAGATTATTTTTCATTCTCTATATAGGTTTGGGAACAAAACAAAATGCCCTTTTTTTGGAAAGAGACAAGAATAAAAACTATACTTTAAAAAAGTGATTCTTTATTAGTGTCAATTACTAATTTAAATTCGTACTTTAAAATATCTGGGAGACCATAAAACTAGGTAAACTTAGAAATACATGCAGGTATAACTATAGGCCTATACAAACGAACAAACATACAGTACAAACACACAGAGTGAGACCTGAACATTTACCAGCCCTAATAATAATAATAATAATAATAATAAAAAAATTGGACTTTAGATGCAATTAAGTGATTTAGGGACTACAACGGATGTAAATATGGAGCTGCATACTGGCTTGAAGAAGGGCGAGGGGACAATAGTATTTGAAATTGTAGGTGGTGTGGGTCTTCTACTGATCTTAACTGATGCTCTATATACTGACAAAAGGCATATATGCTGTCATTCTTGGGTGGCTGCAGATTCTGGTGCTTCTCTGTCAGGACTTTAAGGGTTTCATTTATTGTCCCAAGAATGGCAAGGTCTTGGGCTTGTGCAGGATCAGATGAATATCTTCTTTTACTACGCCTTTTTTT
>NW_015505965.1:418355-420026 GCF_001515645.1 Sinocyclocheilus grahami
AAATTTCCCAATTGCTTAGGGGCTTTGGACGGGAAACACATACGGATTAGACCCCCCCCCTCACTGCGGAGCACAGTTCTTCAATTATAAACACTTTAATTCGATTGTTATGATTGCTTTGGTTGACAGCAATTATAGAGTTCTTTATGTTGATGTAGGGTGTAATGGAAGGGTGTCGGATGGTGGAGTATTCAGAGGGTCAACACTGCAAGAGTCTCTAGAGCAGAGAACTGCAAACATTCCCCAACCCACTCCATTGCCAGGGACAGACATGTCAATGCCATTTCTTGTTGCGGCAGATGAAGCTTTTCCTCTGAAATCATACTTAATGAAGCCTTTTGCCAGGAGAGGGCTTTCCAGAGAACAGAGTTTTCAACTACCGGCTATCCCGTGGCCGCCGTATTGTTGAAAACACCTTCGGCGTCTTTGCGAACAGATTTAGTTTTTTTTTTAAGCACAATTAATCTTGATCCAAATGTTGTGGAGGTTATTGTTCTTGCATCATGTGCCCTGCACAATTATTTACGTGATGAATGTTTCAATGCATATCTGTGTGAACTAACTGATCAGGATGGGCAAGAAACCTGGAGGCAAGACCCTCCCCTGCAACAGGCAGCGCTGCCACGGTCCACAAATGCAAGTAGCGAGGCCAAGCAAAACAGGGAAAGGCTGATGGAGTACTTTAACTCAGAGGCAGGAGCTGTTCCTTGGCAATGGGATAGACTATAGTAAATCATTTCCACATCCATACCCAGATAATGTACATAACATGTAAACTGATGGTAACAGTAAAATGTGAGAGCTACACATTTTATATGGTTAATTTAAATTAAACTACATTTTTAAACAGAGGGGTTGATAGAAGTACTTTAATTCTGAGAGGTGAGCTGTTCATGGCAATGGGCTGAATTGCTGTAAATATTTCCCTGCACCCACACCCAAATCAACATATTGTATTAAATAAACTCACATTTTGAACATCAAGGTTTGATGTTGAGGGTCGTTTTTTCATGTGTAGCTCTAAAAACTTAAGTCTCCTCAAAAACCATCCCTGCCTTGGAGTGAGATTTCCTCCGCTACCAGAGGGAGGGGATTTCAAATATCTGCTGTACTGTGTCCTCATATTGTCCATTTTCTTCTTTACCTCAGCGTCTGTGAAACACAAATAACTGAAGATGATACAGTATTAGTGCACTTATGTATAGAAAGTGCAGGAACAAATCACAAAGTGTCATGCCATTTAGATGAAGTTATTTAAACTAACTACAAATAAAACTAAACTACAAATACACTGTGGTTTGAAGGATACTGAGCGGGGTGCACATGCGACACGGATTAAATAGTAAATAACTATATCTAAATAACTGGCTCATCTTGTCTACATAAACAGAATATTAAAGATGACAAAGGAAGGCCGTGTGTTGCCAATTTAAATTCACACTCATGGTAATACAGTTTTATTATAATAATAATATATTGTCAAATACATTTCCGTTGTATTTAATTATTGAGGCGAATCATAGAATCATAACCTGAAATCCCAAGCGCTGTAGAGATCGATCTGATCGCATTCCCCCTCGCGTTGCGGTTGGTATACTCGGCCACACCCGCTGCATAAAGCTCTGGCCTCTCCTCCCAAAGATCCAAAAACTGTTCCTCTTTCTGGTTTGT
>NW_015505965.1:421730-431215 GCF_001515645.1 Sinocyclocheilus grahami
CATTTTTTGTTGTGGCAGATGAAGCTTTTCCTCTGAAATCATACTTAATGAAGCCTTTTGCCAGGAGAGGGCTTTCCAGAGAACAGAGAGTCTTCAACTACCGGCTATCCCGTGCCCGCCGTATTGTTGAAAACACCTTTGGCGTCTTTGCGAACAGATTTAGGTTTTTTTTAAGCACAATTAATCTTGATCCAAATGTTGTGGAGGTTATTGTTCTTGCATCATGTGCCCTGCACAATTATTTACGTGATGAATGTTTCAATGCATATCTGTGTGAACTAACTGATCAGGATGGGCAAGAAACCTGGAGGCAAGACCCTCCCCTGCAACAGGCAGCGCTGCCACGGTCCACAAATGCAAGTAGCGAGGCCAAGCAAAACAGGGAAAGGCTGATGGAATACTTTAACTCAGAGGCAGGAGCTGTTTCTTGGCAATGGGATAGACTATAGTAAATCATTTCCACATCCATACCCAGATAATGTACATAACATGTAAACTAATATTAAACTGATGATAACAGTGAAATATGAGAGCTACACATTTTATATGGTTAATTTAAATTAAACTACATTTTTAAACAGAGGGGTTGATAGAAGTACTTTAATTCTGAGAGGTGAGCTGTTCATGGCAATGGGCTGAATTGCTGTAAATATTTCCCTGCACCCACACCCAAATCAACATATTGTATTAAATAAACTCACATTTTGAATATCAAGGTTTGATGTTGAGGGTCGTTTTTTCATGTGTTGCTCTAAAAACTTAAGTCTCCTCAAAAACCATCCCTGCCTTGGAGTGAGATTTCCTCCGCTACCAGAGGGAGGGGATTTCAAATATCTGCTGTACTGTGTCCTCATATTGTCCATTTTCTTCTTTACCTCAGCGTCTGTGAAACACAAATAACTGAAGATGATACAGTATTAGTGCACTTATGTATGTATGGAATGTGCAGGAACAAATCACAAAGTGTCATGCCATTTAGATGAAGTTATTTAAACTAACTACAAATAAAACTAAACTACAAATACACTGTGGTTTGAAGGATACTGAGCGGGGTGCACATGCGCCACGGATTAAATAGTAAATAACCAGTGTTGAGGAAAGTTACTTTTTAAAAGTAATGCATTACAATACTGCGTTACTCCCTAAAAAAAGTAACTAATTGCATTAATTAGTTACTTTTTATGGAAAGTAATGCGTTATATTACTTTCGCGTTACTTTTTAAATATGAGCAGGGCTTGATTGTTTTTAATATAAGAAGTTCTATTTATAGCAAATATAAAAGCCCTTTCACACCAAAACGTGTAATGAATAAACCTCAGGCTGAAGCAAAAGTAAATTCACGTCTGTACAGTAGAACAAGAAACACTCTTCAGCAATAAAAAAAACAATGAAGCACAATTGTTAGTTTCTCTAAAGTCATGTTTGCTTATTAGTATGGTTGAACTGGATCATCAAAGGTCAGCAGCAAAGACATCGGTTAATAAAATGGAATTAGATACATTTGTGTTATTTGACATATTTAATTATTGCAGGTTTGCGTCATATTCTGAGTTTGCATTTCACTTTAATTAATTTTGATGAATGCTAAATCTGTTTTTTGTGAGTGGGATGAATTAATGCACATTCACATTTAGTCTAGAACTACATCATGTTCACACAACGCCTCTACACTCCCCATTTCTCTCAATATGAGGACAGTCAATAAATGGGAAAACAAAGTAACTGGCGTTACATTTTTGAAAAAGTAACTCAGATATTTTCTTGTAAATTAAAAAAAGAATGTGTTACTTTACTAGAGTACTAAAATGTCAGTTAATTGAACTTATGTGGCATATTTTCTCTACTTGTTAAGGTCAAACTCGTCAAACATGTTTATAGTAATGCAGCGATTCCAGAAATCTGTCTAAATGACATTTCAGTTACCTAACGATTAACACACTGAAAGTGGATCACCATGTGTTAACAAAACCTGTGAAATAACTTTTAAACATGAAATCTCTTTCCCCTTTAAAATTACACTTCAGTTCCTCAGTGTTAAAAAAAAAGTCATGCCACTGATGCATGGAGCCTGTACAAACATGCATAAACAACTTTTTAACTGTAAAATCAGCTAACACAGCTCTTAGTAGAAATGTTTAACACAATTCTGAATGTTTGTAAATACAAAAAAAAACATAAATCAATTTCTAAATCATTTTTAAAGTTTTTAAGTTCCCTGTTTTATTGTTGTGATTTTTTTAATGATTATTTTACTTCCTTTTATGTAAAGCACTTTGAATTACCATTGTGTATGAAATGGGCTATATAAATAAACTTGCCTTGCCTTGCCTTAAATTGTATAGAAATGACAGAAAATGTCAATCAAAAAAAAAATATTACATTGCACTGGCATAATGTTAAAAGGGTCATATGATGCTTTTTTAAAGATCATTATTTTGTGTATTTGGTGTAACAGAATATGTTGACATGCTTTAATGTTCAAAAAACACATTCTTTTTAAAATCCTGTACATTATTGTATGCCCCGCCTCTCTCAAACACTTCGTTTTCAACAAAGTCCCTCCTTCCGACAAGCGCAGTCTGCTCTGATTGGCCAGCTGACCCAGTGCATTGTGATTGGCCGAACACCGCAAGCACTCGTCGGAAATGTAACGTCCCTTACCATAATCGCGAGCTTCATCTTTCAAAATAAATGTAAAGACAGTAGTTGTTAAATTTAGGTATCGGATAGGATTAGGGGATGTAGAATAAGGCATTAATATGTGCTTAATTAGTACTAATAAATGGCTAATATTCTAGTAATATGCATGCTAATAAGCAACTAGTCAAGAGACTGTAAAATAAAGTGTTACCCTGAACGAATTGCCATGTCATATTTACATTAGAGGCTTCTGTTGATGTTTTAAAATAAAGCTTTGAATGTCTGTCGTCACATTTTATGAAGTCATCACCCTAAAAAATATGATCCTTTTTGTAATATAGCCTATAATGGTGTAAGAGTTACTAGACCTTTCCCAACTTAATAACAGCAGTTGTCGAATTGGAGGTGTCCACCCGGCTTTTTTTACGAATGGAAATTTTAGCTTAGCAATAGAATATAAAAACAATTTGAACAAAAGTCTTTTGTAGTTTGTAATTTTAATAAAATAACAATGTTAGTATGAAATATACAGACATTTAAGAAAAGTCAAGGAATTATAGTTATGTGGGTTTTATTTCTGCAAAGTTATTACATTGCAAAATTTAAAAACGGTCAAAATGACTGCCTTGGTAGTTCTAGTGTTAAAGGTGAAAATTTACTTGAAACAAATGCATGTAAAGTGTATTTATTTACCAAATTTGTTGATTGAGAAAATTTCCAAACTTTGTGAAGCTCAGTCTTCTGTCTACAGCGGTCTTCACGAGTTCTCGCGAGAAGTGATGTTGAGAATGTGACATTGAACTAGAGTGTTTGCACCTTCAACTTAAAAAATGTGTTTAATCAATTCAATAACAGTCAACTTACTGAACAAACTAGTTGAGACAGTGAAAATGTAAATGTTGAGTTCAATTAACAAATTCAGAAAAGTTGTCAACTTAAAAATATTTTACTGTGTTTGTTATTCTGTTTAGTTTAGTTATTTAACATACTTCAGTTTCACAAAGAAATGTGCAGCATTTAGTCCAAGCAATAATAAAACCATTGTAACATGTCAGTATCGTGAACCGTATCGCATCATGAGTTGAGTGCATCGTTACATTCCTACAAAACATGTAAATACTGTTTGACTTCTGCTGTTCCATAAGTGCCACCTACTGTCCGAAAGTGAATTTACATTTTTATTCAGCATCTCCTTCACTCAATTTGTCTAGCTCCTTGTCCAGCCTCTTTTACGCAGCATACAGGCAGTGTTGATAAATGGAACCGGTTATTGGAAACTATGTCGTAACACGTGTCTAGGCTCAAAATCTGCGGGAAATGTGTGACCATTTTCAAAAAATCGTGAGCTCCCCTGAATATTATGGAACTTGCTTGATGTAGCTATTTGATACATTAACCATAATAAATTGTTAAAGATACGTATAAAGACATATATTACACTACATCTGACTACCTTCATAAAAAATCTTTGCATTATGTTTGAGTTTGTTGTTGTTTTAACTAAGATGGTATACATAAATGGATTTCATTTATTTGGTAATAAGTGTATCTATAATGGTAGCCAGGTCACTTTTGTACATGTCTTTGGAAAAGAGCATCTGCTAAATACCTTAAATATAAATTAGGTATATAAATTTAAACATGAATTGTGCATTATATACGATTAAAATCTATTTCATAATCACATCGTTTACATGTTTTGATTTACTATGGTTTTGTACAGGTCAGTTTGAGATTCAGACACCAGAATGTCCAGCACAGTCATACCCGTGAACTCTTCAACGCTCATCATCCAGTTTCAACCACCAACACAAACAACCCCTGTTACGACGGTGACAAATGCTCCTGTGCCTGTTTATGTACAGCAGGCGGCGGGAGTTTCACCTCTTCATGGACTTCAGGCGTTTCTGAAAGGCCAACCGAAAGCCCTTGGGGTGAGAAAAGTCTCATGATCCCAGATAATTGGTTTTTATTTTTGCATGTCAGTGTGAGGTGAGAAAAGTATTCGAATAGATTTTAAATGAGTAGTCCACACACTAACAAAGCATCATTTTTTATTGAAGAATGTGACTTGCTGCCTTTGTGACAGTGCAGGAAAGCACCAGTATAAAATCAGGTTTATCATTTACAGAGTAAAATAGTAAACTTTACAGTGTATCAGTCACAGACAAGAATGTTTTAGGAAATACAATGCAAATACAATGACATTCGTATAAGTGCCACACTTGCAGAATATGTATATATATATATATATATATATATATATATTTATATATATAGGATATTTTTCTTGTACAATCATAAGTCCATAACCACAGCTGCCATGAATTGATATTGTATATTTTAAATTGTTCCCCTTTATGAAAGAATCTTGTCGCACTCAGACTGTACGTTCTCACACTTTCTGGGTTCTTTTTGTCCCTCACAGACGGTTCAGATAATGATCGGTGTGCTGACTATCCTGTTTGGCATTGTGTCTTCAGTTTATGCACAGTCCATCTTTGTTATTACTGGTCTTCCTTACTGGGGATCTCTCATCGTAAGAAACTATCATACAATTAAGTGTTCCGTCTTTTATGATACAAGCTACATATTCCAAAGCAAGCCTTAATTTTTGCCTTTTTCTCTTCTCAGTACATTACAGCAGGCGCACTCTGCATTTCTGCAGAAAATAAAATTAATTCACCTTCCAGTTTGTGTTTGGTATGTATACAGCAGTTATTGCTTTTAAGGGTCTAAGCCAGCGGTTCTCAATTCCAGTCCTGGTGACCCACCGCTCTGCATATTTTGCATGTATCTCTTATTTAACACACCTGATTCAGATAATCAACTCATTAGTAGAGAGCTCCCTGTGCTCCCATTGTCAGGGTCCCTGAGAATTGGAAATCCGTTGAAGTTTACTTTGCACTACGCCACGTCCTGCAGCGTCTTCACACATAGACAAAACTTACTAGAGAAGTGTGACACAATATACCTTTGTAAATGAATACTTTAATGTACTTTGAATGGAACAGAGACGTTCCCTTTGAACTGGAATCATGGTGGAATGTCCTGTGATGTCCACTACGAAGGGCACTTACAGTCGAATAGAACAAACGTCTGAAGTGATATGAGATTCATACAAAATGTGCAGAGCGGTGGTGAGCGAGCTGAGGACTGGAATTGAGAACCACCATAATGGTTTGGTAACCATAATTCATAGAGACCCTAAACTTGTCAGGAAATTCCCAAACGTCTGCATCTATCCAACACTAGGTGGCGCAATAATAATATGATTTGATTAATTAAAGCATTGCGATGATATAAGTGAATTAAGCAGTCGGCAACCCTCTTTATTCACAAATTGATCTTTCTGTCCTGAACGCAATAACAAAACGTAATGAAACTTGATTTACATAGACCAGGGGTGGAGAACGTTGGTCCTGGAGAGCCGCAGCCCTGCAGAGTTTTGCTTCAACCCTAATTAAAACTCACCTGCCTGTAGCTTCTAGTAACCATTCAGACCTTGATTAGCTTGTTCAGGTGTGTTTGATTAGGGTTGAAGCAAAACTCTGCAGGGCTGCGGCTCTCCAGGACCGACGTTCGCCACCCCTGGTCTATGTAAATCAAGTTTCATTACGTTTTGTTATTGCGTTCAGGACAGAAAGATCAATTTGTGAATAAAGAGGGTTGAAATGGAACAGAGACGTTCCCTTTGAACTGGAATCATGGTGGAATGTCCTGTGATGTCCACTACGAAGGGCACTTACAGTCGAATAGAACAAACGTCTGAAGTGATATGAGATTCATACAAAATGTGCAGAGCGGTGGTGAGCGAGCCGAGGACTGGAATTGAGAACCACCATAATGGTTTGGTAACCATAATTCATAGAGACCCTAAACTTGTCAGGAAGTTCCCAAACGTCTGCATCTATCCAACACTAGGTGGCGCAATAATAATATGATTTGATTAATTAAAGCATTGTGATGATATAAGTGAATTAAGCAGTCGGCAACCCTCTTTATTCACAAATTGATCTTTCTGTCCTGAACGCAATAACAAAACGTAATGAAACTTGATTTACATAGACCAGGGGTGGCGAACGTCGGTCCTGGAGAGCCGCAGCCCTGCAGAGTTTTGCTTCAACCCTAATCAAACACACCTGAACAAGCTAATCAAGGTCTGAATGGTTACTAGAAGCTACAGGCAGGTGAGTTTTAATTAGGGTTGGAGCTGAACTCTGCAGGGCTGCGGCTCTCCAGGAGTTCGGCACCCCTGACATAGACTATCAAGATATTTTGAGAGTTCACACTAAATTGCATCAAAGTTGCACCTATAGGAGACGCTACAACTCAGCACTGTAACTGTAGGATCAGTAAAGTTTAAAATTATTATGAATCTTCTGTGGTGGATGTCATAACATAATATGACATGTCTACATAAAAAGACTACTAGCCAATCAAATTTCAAGAACTAATAACGTCAAATCTTGAGTGGATGATGGTGTAAGATGTGTTTTGTGTAGCTCCTCTGATTTTTCACTCAATTTTCATTAAAACGAGACATCGACGATACCAGCATTTCCTGCGCGATTGAGCGGATTCTTAAACACCTCTGATTGGCCATTGTGTCCCTCCTATCAGAGGATCCAATTATGAGCAGATATATTAGGTGTTACGGGGCAAACAAGACGAGAGGCGTGCGGATCCAAAGCTTTATTCTGAAACAGTCAAAACAGGCAAGGGTCGGACAATGGCCTGCAGGGCTGCGGCTCTCCAGGAGTTCGGCACCCCTGACGTTCGGCACCCCTGACATAGACTATCAAGATATTTTGAGAGTTCACACTAAATTGCATCAAAGTTGCACCTATAGGAGACGCTACAACTCAACACTGTAACTGTAGGATCAGTAAAGTTGAAAATTATTATGAATCTTCTGTGGTGTATGTCATAACATAATATGACATGTCTACATAAAAAGACTACTAGCCAATCAAATTTCAAGAACTAATAACGTCAAATCTTGAGTGGATGATGGTGTAAGATGTGTTTTGTGTAGCTCCTCTGATTTTTCACTCAATTTTCATTAAAACGAGACATCGACGATACCAGCATTTCCTGCGCGATTGAGCGGATTCTTAAACACCTCTGATTGGCCATTGTGTCCCTCCTATCAGAGGATCCAATTATGAGCAGATATATTAGGTGTTACGGGGCAAACAAGACGAGAGGCGTGCGGATCCATGTGCAAAGCTTTATTCTGAAACAGTCAAAACAGGCAAGGGTCGGACAATGGCAAACAGGTATATAGAGGGCAAGACTGAAGAGTAATCCGAAACACAAGCGATGGTCCAGGCGAGGAATAAACAGTATCCGAACAGGACGAGACGAGAGGGGTAATCCAAGACGGGCGTTATACTTCAGGGCAGGCAGAGATCCTACGGAAACGAGATATACAGGCTAGGATCAAAACATGAAATTACTAAGGCAATAAACAGGATAAACTAGACTTAGACTCAGACTCAGACTCAGAACTAGTAACTATGACCGGGAACTGGCTCCGTAAAGTAGCTATGCATAACAGCATAGATGCTAAACAATACTCGGCAGTTTGAAAGGGATCTGAGTGAGTGTTATATAGTGAATGTGTGATTGGTTACAGCTGTGTGCAATTAGTGCAATGGATGATGGGATATGTAGTCCGGGATGACATGCAACAGTTTGTGTTGCGTGAGAGTCAATGTAATGGAAGGGTGACCTCTGGTGTCGATCGAAAGGAAGTCCATGGACAGGATTCGTGACATTAGGGATCCGCTGATAGATGCGGAATTGTGATTTTTTTTTTAAATGTGAATTTTGCTTAAAACATTACAATTATCTGCCAGTGGGGTAAGAAAAATTATCTTGTTTTAATCTTGGATTATTTTTCTTACCCCACTGCCAGATAATTTTAATTGTTGTAAGCAAAATTCACATAAAAAAAAATAAAATCACAAAATTCTGGATCTATCAGCGGAAATCCAAAATTATATTTTGATAAACAAGACAACAATACTAAGTAAAATAAGCCTTTTTTGCAGTGTAACCTTTAATGGTCGTCCCATCCAAATCTTTTCAGCATCACATACTCTGAATGGGGGCTTGGCACAGGATCTAGATATTCTGTTGTTGGATGCGGAAAAGGCATTCGATCTAACTATCGATTCGATCTAACTATTATACAGTAAAAAATTATACAGTATATATAGTATATACATATAATAGTCAACATTTGAAGTGAATCAAAACCTTTCATCAAAGTTGTCCTAAAATCAAAATGCGTTTTTGTCTTGGGACAAATTTGATGAACTTCAAATGTTGACTACTGTATGTATATATAACAGTAAGAGGAATGATTTCAAGTTGTCCTCTTTAACAGTGTATTTAACAGTGTATTTGCTGTAAACAGAAAAAATCAGTGAAGACTGACTGGACTGTAAAGTCATTTGTGCCTGGACCCTGATGATTGCTGTTTGAGGCTATATTTGTATTTATTAATTTATGTCAATTAGTGTATTTTTATCATTTACATTTACTCATTTAGCAGACGCCTTTATCCAAAGCAACTTACAAATGAGGACAATAAAAGCAGTCAAAACTAACAAAAGAGCAACAATATATAAGTGCAAATGACAAGTCTCGGTTAGCCTAACACAGTACACATAGCAAGGTGTGTGTGTATATATATATTATACACACACACACATATACACACATACACACAAACAAAGAAAAACAAGTAGATAGAATAGAAAAAAATAGAAAGCTACTTTTTTTTTTAAATAAAGAATAAATATAAAGTAGAATTAAAATAGAATAGAAAGGG
>NW_015505965.1:431379-440004 GCF_001515645.1 Sinocyclocheilus grahami
TATATATATATATATATATATATATATGTATAGTACACGCACACATATACACACACACACAAAGAAAAACAAGTAGATAGAATAGAAAAAATAGATAGCTAGTGTTATCACATATAGTTTTCCATCTAAGTGTACGTGACATGTTAACACAACCTTTTAAAGTTCTTGCTAATTTCTTAATCTTTTTTTCTGTCTACAGGTGAAAGCTTCACTTGGAATGAACATTTTCAGTACTTTAACCGCAGGCATCGCCATTATTTTCACTTCACTGGATTTGGCTTTAGGACCAATGAACTCTTACTGCAGCGGTTATGACTGTTATTATTTAGTGACAAAGTATAAGGTATGTCATCAACTTTTATATTCACATTTAATATCAAATTGTGTCTAAACGGAAATGAAACTTTTATTTCGTAATTACAGTAAGATCACTGTGTGGTCAGCACACAAGCCTTAATCTGCACTCATCTGTTCACTCTTTTTAATCTGGTATTTCAGAAGTAGTTTATAGATCATTTACAATGCAAGAAGTCATTGGCATTATACGTTTATTGTAAACTCAGTCCAGTTTGACCTATAAGGGCCAGATTTACTAGCAGCTGGTGACAGTGCAAACCATCTTTTGCCGTTAAAAACTACTGTCAGGGTTTACTAAAGACATGCAGCGAAACATCAGTGAAAAGGACACAGTTAAATTTGTGGCTTACCTTTATTATATTTGCATTTTGTAGGATTTATTTCCATTGGATTGCATGGGTTATTATTGAAATGAGATGTTGTGCTTGTGTTCTTTAATTTGCCCTGATTAGAAAATCTGGCCCTAAATGTGTTATGTTACTATATGAACCTCAAGGATAGTAGATTCTTGACTGCTGAGCATGCAATGTACCAGTGTGAGTAGTAATTATCATTTATTTTGTTACAATTATTTGTGTTAATGTTGAATTTTCTCTCAGACTCTCTTCAGGGGAATCAGTGGTGTATTGTTGGTATTCACCTTGCTTGAGTTTATCATCTCCATCTGTCTGTCAGCATTTGCCTGTAGAGCTAACCCCTGCTGTTGTCCTTCTCAGGTGAGTAATGAGGCAATTCAGGAGTTCTCAAATGTTGTGTGTGTCAACTGAACCCCCTGAGATGGAGTTTGTGAGAAACAGCATTTACTGTGAATTTAGTAGCCCTAAAAACGTATAGCATTAAATGTAAATCAGCTTTCATGCGACATAGTTTTACATGCATAGATGTATCCCATTAACACAAACTCATAATGATTCAAACGAAACTTTCCAAAGCACTTAACACATTCCCATGTTCCCAATCATATTGTCCAGCTTCACTTTGAAATAAAGATTACATACATTTTTCTAAATGAGCAATTTTGAGTGTTAGTATATACATTTACTTATTATTTTTAAATACTTAAAATACAAATCATGGTATTCTATTTTTTATGTATAAAACCATTAAATAATTGATGTCCCTCAAACTTACTGGTGATGTTTGCCCTTTTTAAATCTTAATCATATCGACGGTAGAATCAGCATCCTAGTTCCACCCCTGTTCATTTTATCCATATCCACTGGGATGCTAGCTCTGTCTGTTTAGTGTTATTTGCTACCAGCCGTCTCCTTGCAGTGTTGCCAACCAGCCGTCTCTTGACTGTCAATCCCAAGCAGGCCAAGGGTCCTCCAAAGTGACTTCCCAGTAAAACATGCAGCCAACCTCTACCGGCAGACTACTCCATCATTCCTGTTGTTATTATTTAATAGTCTAAAACTTAACATGTACACCCTGTTGTGTCAGTTCATACTGGACATGTTAATCTTCTTCTAACATGTTGTTCTATACCCTATCTATGTCGTATAACAGGGTGGATACATTTCCTAGGCCACATGTAAAATATTTGCTCAGGGTTCTTAGGTTATACTTGAACTTAAGGCTTGAGTTCAACCTGTGTGTTTTCTGATAGATACACATTTTCTCCTCCTGATAGAACTAAAAATATAATCCAACAAACCTGCTCATTTCAAAATAATCCACCTCGCACCTCATACTAGAACCACAAAACGAGTTTAAGGATTCATTTGCTTTAATTCAATTTATGATTTTACTGTATGGCCACAAATGTAAACCTGTAATACTGATGCATTTCTGGCATCTCACAGTAAGACGACATAAAACATTACATACACATTTTTTTCCCAAAGGTGCAGTTTGTCCCTCAAGTTCTACCTCCACAGCCCTCTGATTTCAGGCCCATTAATTTCCATGGTCTTAACAGCTCAGTGGTAAGAGAAACTTGTAAACCCAGTTTAGATGGACTTTGAGTAAAATGAAAAAAAATATATATATATTATTTGAATTTGGTATTGAGTGTCCATGTACTGGAAATATGCTCGGTAATGGGTGCAATAATTGTTACATAATATTATCAATATAAAAGTAATCATTAAGCTGATCATATAGTGTTTTTTTTTGTAGATACCTGTGGCCAGCAGCTCTTCCGTTCATCACCAGCCTGCAGATGCTCCTCCACAATACAGTGAATTCAAATAAATATGTTCCCTTATGAAACAAAAATATATGGGAATATTTAAGAAAATATAATGCAATACTTTAAATAATACATCTCCATATATGGGAAACTAGTGCTTATATTTTTCAATATACTGCAATATATATACTATGCATATTATATACTGATGCATATTTAAAAAATATACATTTTTACATGTAATAGCTTTACTGAAACATAATCATAAACTACTATCACTTTATTGTTTGCATATTTACACATTTCATATATATATAAGAAAAGTGTGAACTGGAAAAAATGTTGGACTATTGGATGTCTTTAAATCATGGTGGGTGGAAAATGAAAACTGATATTTATAACTTTATCTCACAGTATACATTTACATTTTTCACATGCATATCTATACATTATGAAGAATTTTATTGAATACATACATAGAATGCAGCCATCCCTTATGTAAACATTAAACAATTTAATACACTGATAGTTAATATTTAAGAAAATATATTTTCTTTGCAATGGGTTTTCCCACTGTCCATTATCTCTAATGTCCTCTCATTAGAAAAGAGAACATGAACGCAAATAAAGAAATCACTTGTTCAGATAATAATTGCAGTTTTCACATAAGTCACAAACGATATCTATTCAAAACTAGAAACTGTTTCATGATTTTCTTCCTTTAGTTATGTCAAGAATGCTGCAATAAATGATTCATAATATATTGATTCTCCCTAATTCTTTTTTTTTAAAGAAATTTTCCTTTTTAAAAATCTGAAACTGTGATAATAATCCAGTGTGGGCTCTGGTTTGCTACACTTCATGCTCTGCCTTGCCCCTTTCAACTCATACGGTCCGAACTGTGGTCAACATGACACATCATGAGGTGTAACAATAAAGAGCACATTCTTCTCCTTCACCAGTATCAGCTCAATTTGTCCGAATTCAGTGGACTCACCTTGGCTCTCACAAAGAAAGAACCCCTTTTTGTAGAGAGTCCCTTTCCAATGTACCTCAGTAGATAACAAAATATTGGGTTCTTTGGCCATGGTTGATCCCACAGCAGAGTTCAACGTGGAAAGGAGTTCTTTAGCACCAATGGTGGTGCAAAAAAGGAACCTGAATGTAGGTATGCTTGCGGTAGCTGGTGGCTCCTGGCAAGTATTTGGCCTTCATTTTTTAAATGTTGTGTCTTGCAGACACATCTTTTGAAATATGAACGCTTTCGAAGCATATTGCCCAAAGCCGCATTAGTCGACCAAGTTTCAATATCAATGCAGGGAAGTAAGTTAGATAATGATGCTTGGGTCACGGATGGTCATGGATCCGAACATTGAGCAAAGCAATTTGAGGTACTGATATTCTAGGGCAGGGCTGTCCAAACTCGGTCCTGGAGGGCTGGTGTCCTGCAGAGTTTAGCTCCAACCCCAATTAAACACACCTGAACCAGCTAATCAAGCTCTTTCTAGGCATAGAAACTTCCAGTCAGGTGTGTTGAGGCAAGTTGGAGCTAAACTCTGCAGGACACCGGCCCTCCAGGACCGAGTTTGGACAGCCCTGTTCTAGGGGCACAACTCAATTCCACTACCTCGTTCAGACTGACAGTCAGTTTCCATACTGGATCCTCTATGTCTGTGATCTTCTCACCGATTATAACAAGGAGAAACCAAAGCAGGCACCAGTTCTCCATTGCCTGTCCACCTAATTTCACACCCTTTTCAGAAAGTTCTGAGGGTGGAGAATTAGCATCTGATACTTGGTTCCTAAACTGTCTGATCTTACGATTAAGTTCCGAATATGTGAAGAATTTCTTCACCTTGACAAAGTAGTTGAGGTAAATGGCAAGGTCGGATGCCACTACACCCTCAAACAAATCATGGCCGATGCAGGGTGGCAGGCCTGGCTGGAAGACATGAAAAAATGCCAGAGAATTAAAGATGGGATCAAATTTCAAACCTCTGACTTGACTTGCAGCATCACTCTGCAGCTTTTGAATAGTGTCATTGTAGTCTAGTTCTGTGCGAATTGGAGCTTGGTTCTAAATTGTCTAGCTCGCTTCTAGTCACATGACAATATCGGCAGAAATACTGTGATGTACTAAAGTTTTCTGTGAAGCCACTGATAGTATGGGAGCCCAAATGATCACCTGCAATGCAAAACACTGTTGCCTTTACAATGTTTCCCTGAATATTCAGTCCATTTGTCTCCAGTTCTCGAAGATCTGATATCACTGGAGAGAACGCTTTCTCGTGGCCAAAATGTCTGAAGTCAGCTACATGTCAACTGTGAATCGATGAAAAGGATCAAAGGTTTGCTAGGGTAAAGTAGACCCTAAGCATCTTGTGTTTTTTCTTTGCAGATCCAATGGGATTAACCACCTCGAATACATCTTGGTACAGGATCAGCTTTAAAGTGACACCTGGCTCTGAGATCAGTAGATTAGTTTTGTATACTGAGCTATCACATACTTCATTTAGATCAGTTTTTTACATTCACTAGGACACATTTCTCAATACTTAGGTCACTTTTTCAAAACTCATCACACAATGAGCACAACATTAGTCTATGTGAGCTAAACTTTGAATCATTTATCATTGCTTTGGCACAAAATGCATTCATTGACGACATCTGTCAAATGACATGAATTCTTTTATCACTTTGACACAAACACTACCAAAACTTTATGTGCGATACAAGCCAATTTGCAAAAGTTCCTGCAAATTCATTTAAAATAGTGATTAAAATGACTTGAACTACAAGTTTCTTTCAACGGTTTGAACGAAACACTAGCCAATCAGTATTTACTCAGACCAACAGACATAAGCTAAAATTTAGAACATTAATTAAACTTTTTATTCAGTGTTTCTGAATATTGTATATGAGTGTTACAGAGTGAATGCGACGAGAGACGTGTGGATCCAAATGCAAAGCTTTATTTAAAAAACATGGTCAAAACAGACTTGGGTCGACACCAAGAGACAGTATGTTGAGGGCAAGACAAAAGAGTAGTCCGGTAAACAGGCGTGGGTCAAACGATGGCGAACGTAATCCAGAGGGCGATGTAAACGGATAATCCAAGACAGGCAATAATTCCAGGGCAGGCAGCAGACAGACAAGACGAGATAAACCAAGCAAGGATACAAGACTTTGGGTATAACAAGACTAGACTAGACTAGACCAAACTTGGTTACAGGCTCCGTAAAGTTGCTAACGCAGTGATAAACGCAAACAGTAAACAGGCGTGGGTCAAACGATGGCGAACGTAATCCAGAGGGCGATGTAAACGGATAATCCAAGACAGGCAATAATTCCAAGGCAGGCAGCAGACAGACAAGACGAGATAAACCAAGCAAGGATACAAGACTTTGGGTATAACAAGACTAGACTAGACTAGACCAAACTTGGTTACAGGCTCCGTAAAGTTGCTAACGCAGTGATAAACGCAAACAATACTCGGCCCTGAACAGTGGTTAGGGCCTCGTATTTAAAGTGTGTGTGATTGGCTGCAGGTGAGTCCGTAATTAGTGAAATGGAACATGGGAAATGTAGTCCGGGGTGACATGTAAAAGGCTGTGTAGTGTGAGAGTCAATATGATGCAAAGGCGACCTCTGGTGGCGAGTGGACAAAAGACCACGGACAAGATTCGTGACAATGAAAGTGGTGAATGACAAACACGGACACAGCATTATGTCAAAATTCAAACATGGATTATCTGTGTGACTATATCAGAAAGCTAAACTGACAGTGCAGTCTAATTAGTTAATGATTTCAACTAAAGTTTAGTTATGTAGGCATCCTAATGAATCTGGTCAAAGAACGGTTAGATTTTTTTCATCCAACCTCGCCTCGGAAATCAGTATTTTTGAGCTTTTAGACTAAGCCTACATCAAATATCATAAAAATTCCAAATTCAAATCATATGCAAATAGTTAATTGGTTTCTAGGTGAAAAAAGTGCAGTAAAATACACTTTAAGTACACTTCCATAATGTGCTTAAAGTGCTCTATTTTCGCACACTAATTTTGTACTTAATATACTAAAATTATTCTTTAGTACTTCTTAAGATAATCTTGAGAACATCCAAGTGTACTCAACTGTGCTATTTTGGGACACCATGAATATGAACAAAAATGTGCTTTTAACCACTTGTAGTAAACTTAAAACCATCTTTCATACACTTAAATATACTCATTATACATAGAAAATACACTTATTATTTAAAATATAAAAATAATATATAATGAATATATACAAAATGTATTTATAATGTATTGCCCAAATATTTTTATAGATTAAGTAATTCATTTTAATTGTATTGTAATTATGTTAACATGATGTACTTAACTACATGTTTATGGTGTATTTAAATAGTACAGTTAAGTACACTATTACTATGTCATTAGTAGCACTTTGTTCCACATTAAAAATATAGCACTTCAATGCTTAAAGTATACTTACTGTTAAATTGTGAATTTTCATACACATCTAAACACACATTTTCCATCATTATTAACTATTTGAATGTTAGAAATAATACATTTGATTAAAATGACTGTAAATGTAATTGATGTAAATGTAAACACCCATAGATTGAAAGGATAACTACCCTGTTACCCTGATAACTACTTCCGTTTACAGTCTCCCCAGCCACTTCTTCCTTAGGTTGCTCTTCTTCTACTGCCATAATGTCATCATTGCCAACACAGATGATATGTATAAGCAAATGTGAGTTAACCTATTCCTCTTATCGGCAAGACATATCGGCATAATTTTTCATATCGGGCCGATGCCGATATGTATCCGATAATCTCATGCATCCCTAGTTATTTGTGTTATTTAAGAATGTCCCTGTTCAAGTTCTGCTAATTCACAAGCCGAGTGAGAGTCATACTCGCAAAGGTAATGTTAAATATGAAACCAAACAAAATCTAAACTTTTAAAAACACATAGCAGTGTAATTCTTTTATTGAGTGACAGGCAGTGGGTTTAATCTAGTTATGGGAGAAACAAAGCTTTTCGAAGCATTGAATCAATTGAACCAATTGCTACGAAAAATGGTTCGATGATTCGAAGCACTTGAAACAGCACATGCTGGCGACACCTGCTGGTGAAAACGTTGTAAAAGCATCAAGAACTCAGAGCAAACTTATAAAACAAATGGAAATGTTTTTTTAGAAATACCATTTTTTAAAATAAATAATAAACACTTAAATAGTGTTAAATATTAGTGCTTGTGTTATGTGTTTTATTTAAGTATAATCAAACCCTTAACACTCAATGAACTAAATTAAATTATTTAATGAATAAATTGATTTATGTAATTATTATATAATTAATTGTTTTCATTAGAGCTGTCTATGAAAACCAGCAGGCAAGAGCAGTGTTATCAGTCAGGAGAAGGAGGTGGATTTAATTCTATCGTAAGCTCGTTTTGTTATTTTTTAGGTATAATGTGATTTGTAGGTTGAAAGTACTGAATGTTTTTACATATTTTTTAAACTATATAGTCATGTGTTAAAGGGAAGTTATCTTTTGTTTAACCCACATCTGGCCCTGAATTCTTTATTTTTTTTATAGTAAAATTTCATGGGATTTCATGTCACATGATTAACTGGGCAACCAGAATTGGTTCATGGGTTCACTTTAGGGCCTTTCGCACCGCGGGAACATTTTCATAGTACCAGAACTAATTGTGGAACTACCCACTTTTTTTTTGTTTTCGCACCGCCGGAACTGGGTGCGATTTTAGTACCGGACTGCCTTTTTCGAGAACCAAATTAGCTCCTACTCCAGAGCAGGGTCTAACTAAACTACTAATCGTGACGTAAGTAGACATTGATTGGCCAAACGTGTATGAAAACGCCCTCACCCGCCATGATTTAAAACGCCGTGTAAACATACTGTAAACATTGTGTCAACTTATTTCGCAAGTATGGAGAACAGCGATAGATGGACGGACGCTGAAGTGCAGGCACTTGTAGCAAATGTAGCACTGCCAGTTGTCGTTGGAGATTCTTAGTCCTTTCCGTTCTTTCAATCGCTTTACGTATACGTCGACTTTCCATGTCCATTATTGTGAAACCCGCGAGACACA
>NW_015505965.1:440088-463683 GCF_001515645.1 Sinocyclocheilus grahami
TTTAAGTATAATCAAACCCTTAACACTCAATGAACTAAATTAAATTATTTAATGAATAAATTGATTTATGTAATTATTATATAATTAATTGTTTTCATTAGAGCTGTCTATGAAAACCAGCAGGCAAGAGCAGTGTTATCAGTCAGGAGAAGGAGGTGGATTTAATTCTATCGTAAGCTCGTTTTGTTATTTTTTAGGTATAATGTGATTTGTAGGTTGAAAGTACTGAATGTTTTTACATATTTTTTAAACTATATAGTCATGTGTTAAAGGGAAGTTATCTTTTGTTTAACCCACATCTGGCCCTGAATTCTTTATTTTTTTTATAGTAAAATTTCATGGGATTTCATGTCACATGATTAACTGGGCAACCAGAATTGGTTCATGGGTTCACTTTAGGGCCTTTCGCACCGCGGGAACATTTTCATAGTACCAGAACTAATTGTGGAACTACCCACTTTTTTTTTGTTTTCGCACCGCCGGAACTGGGTGCGATTTTAGTACCGGACTGCCTTTTTCGAGAACCAAATTAGCTCCTACTCCAGAGCAGGGTCTAACTAAACTACTAATCGTGACGTAAGTAGACATTGATTGGCCAAACGTGTATGAAAACGCCCTCACCCGCCATGATTTAAAACGCCGTGTAAACATACTGTAAACATTGTGTCAACTTATTTCGCAAGTATGGAGAACAGCGATAGATGGACGGACTCTGAAGTGCAGGCACTTGTAGCAAATGTAGCACTGCCAGTTGTCGTTGGAGATTCTTAGTCCTTTCCGTTCTTTCAATCGCTTTACGTATACGTCGACTTTCCATGTCCATTATTGTGAAACCCGCGAGACACAACAAAAACACAGCTCCGAACACAGCGTCCTCCATCCTCCTGTTGTTAATGTTGTTCTTCTTTGTTTCTGTTGTTGAACGCCGCGCACAAATGACGTTGCTGTCGACCGGCTTACGTCACTTCCTAGTACACACTGTCGGTGCGAAGGCAACCCTTTAAATGGTACTGGGAAATAGTTCCCGCAAAATCGTCCCAGTACTTTAGTACCGTACATTTAGTTCTGGAACTAAAGTGGTGCGAAAGGTCCTTTTGAGATCAACACCCCATAGTGGTGAACCATTCGAGTTTCGAAACATTTCGAAACAGTGTGACGTAACGAAGCTTCGTTTGCTAAAATCACGTGACCTGGCCGATTTGATATGTGCTCCGAACACTGATTCTAAATAAAAAATTTGCAAATGTTTCGAAGCTTCGTGAAGCAGTGTTTTGAACGCGCCCATCACTAGTTTAATCGGTGACATTATTAATAGATTTACTATCCTGCGTCTTCTTGTCATCTCCCCAACCTGCTTCCCTTGGTGTTTTTACACGTAGAAAAGGCGAAAAAAAACATACTGCATTGTCCAGTTTTCTCTCAGAAAGATAATCGGAGTTACTATTGCAATCACAACAGAAAATCTAAATACTGCCCTAAACTCAATGGAGGATTGCGCTGCTTTTCCGCTAAGTATGGTGGATAAACAAAACCCAGAACTCAACGCAGCGTGAAATCACTTCTCATTCTCTATATCAAGCAGCAAAATGAGCCGTTTTATACAGCTAATGCCGAGTTCACATTGCACGATTTTAGCCCGATTTTTCCCTCGCCGACAGGTTTTGCGAAATCACCGACAAATGCCTGAAATCGGAGGCAAATCGGTGCTCGTTCACGCGAGTGACAATCACGCAGTGTGAATTATCAAAGACGCGATCTGAGGGAATCGCCAACACGTCGCAGACGCCCGTGAAATATTTGGCATGCTAAATATCTGGTTCACAATCACGCTGTGTGAAATTATTTCTGACTGAAAAACACATCGGCGATGACCTACAGCCAATGAGAGACCAAGATACAGGGCAGCGGAAAGTTCGGGGAGGAGTTATATGAAACTTTGCAGACCAGTGTTGCCAAATCTGCGATTGCCGCCGGTTGTTTTTATGTCAGCAGGTTGAAGCGACCCCAATAACGTGATATTTAGGCCCCGGAATGTGAATTGTACCAGGAGAACCCCGCCTAAAAAAATGTGTATTTTACCCCCTCGAAAGCAATTGGGCTATTTTCAGGCTAGTTTTGAGTAGTAATTGGGCGGGTTTTGTAGCGAAAACCTGGCAACCCTGCACCAGACAGAGCTGTTGGCGATTCTTCCTATTGTAAAGTAATGCAATGTGAACACAGCAGCAACTGAATGCTACCCCAGATAGACACGCAGTGTGAAAACAACGGCGATCCGACGAGTTTGAAAACCGTGCAGTGTGAACTCGGCATAAGGAAGCCTCACACATACAATTTACAAATGTCTGATGCAAGAAATAATCTTTGACTTTTGTTTAAACATAAAACTATTTTAAATACATTTCTGTATAAAATCTGAATGTTTTTTATACGCAATAAAATCACAGTCTTCTGTGTTTGCTTGAATCTCTTCATCTACATGCCGCTGTTTGAGTCTTTACTATGGTAAATGTGGGTCAGGTGACAACATTGAATTAACAAGGCAAGTTCAGTAACTCAAATATTTATGACAATATAAAACCAGAAAGTTTTTCATTTGCATACACAAAATCAATGTATTTCTGATACTGGTCTACTTAGTATTCAGTTTCAGTTATTAAATTGAATAGATAATCTCTCTGCAACCAAAAAATTAATTTTGATCTACAAATTCTTTATGATTTTGAAATATTCAACAAGTTTTTTTTCCAATCCTGTAATTTGAATATCAAGATACGGAGTTTTACAAATGCTCTGTATCATGACTTTACAGTTGCTTGCATTTAGATATAAGCCTAGATAAAAAGATCCCTTCAGTTCATCATATACTTAATTATTTACATTTGTTTTCTAATGTAAATCCTATGGTTTTTTGGCGGGAAAAAAGACTTTTATTTTGGTCTGTCGATGTGACGTCACAAGGCTGCGCTGTGCTCCCGCGTCTGTGTTTCTGCTGAAGAAAAGTGAGTGCTTTTAACCATTAAAGTGTTTAAATTAATACCACTCGTTTAGAGAATTGTGTGTTTAACAGCGAAAATAAATATCACCTAATGTAAGTTAACACTTCGGTGCTTTATCTATCTATCAGACATTAATGAAGGATATTTTTTATGATGTAAAGCATGATTAACAGAAACTGTGCGTCTCTTTTCGCTCCCAGTTTCGTGAATCAGTTTATCATAAACACGGATTCAGTCACTGGCGAGTAGTGATGCAGAAACGCAGCTTTTTTAAACTCCGAGTCAACTGAATCAACTCCGAGTCAACTGAATCAAGTGATTCACAAAATGATTCAGTGATTCGAATCGCCTCACACTGAGAACACACTGCTGCTTGAAACAGTGTAAATGCAACGAGAACAAACGTGTTGAAAACTTTTACAAACCAACTGCAGATGTTTCCATGAAAACAGAATCCATTAAATAAAACCTACCAATCTTAATACAAATATGAAACTTGTATATTGTGTTCTAAGCGCTAGGCTAGTTTTTGTCTTTGTCTTATCAGGTCATTTAAGGCCATTAACTAATGTAAGTTAACACTTTGTCTAGTAAGCCATACTACGGGTGTTTTTTTAAATAATGCATTATAACGTAGGACAATAGTATTTAACAGTGCATTGAATGTTGCCATAGGATCGTACAACATTATGCAGTGATCCAATGCGAAACTTAAACCATTTATTGAAATGATCAAGTCATAAATAGAGAAATATGTGTAATTTTGGTCAGTTTTATGACCTCATAACAGTTTTTATTACACTTAAATGGCATATATTGGTGTTTATTCTTACTGTGAGCCTTATTACTGCTAAAATAAGCAGTACCACCAGTATTTAGTGCTATTTTTCATTTCTTATTATATATTTACAATCTATATGTCAATATTCTTTGTTTTCAGTAGATCTTCACCTCTTTACTGTTATCCTTCACAAATAACTCAAGGTGGGCTTGCTATTCAAAAACTTTTATTTTGCAGCTGTCTACTCGGCTCTTCTATGGAAAGAGGTCGACTGCTGTTGTGCCAGCTGACCCCGCTATCAGTGATGATGAGGGCTCTGACGAGGAAGACGACGATGTGGCAGACCCCGACTTCATCCCACTTTCCGCCGAGTGACATGGGCCCCTCTGCCAAGCGGAAGTGTGTGCGGCCTGCAGTGGAGGAGCTTGCGGACGAGGATGACGACAATGAAGAGGAGGAGGACGAAGACCAGCCAGTACCACAAGCCAAGGGCCCCACAAATAAGGGGAGGCCAACCACCTGGAAGAAGGTTGACCTGGACAACCAAGACCTGCCTGAGTACCAGCACATTTCCCCTGACTTAATTGAGACTCCATGTAAGTACTTCAGCCCCCATGTCATCAAGCATATAACATACCAAACCAACTTATATGCAACCCAGAAGGACGTCAACACCACCTTCACCACCACTGAAGATGAGGTGAGGACCTTTGTGGCCATCCTGCTCTACATGGGGATTTCTGAGCTGCCCTCCATTGATGACTACTGGGCAATGGAGACCAGGGTGACCCTCAAGTTGCAAACCTCCTGTCATCTAAGAGGTTCAGGCTGATGAGAAGGCTTGTCCGCTTTAATGACAACACCCAGATTCTTCAAAGTCCGGCCACTGTTCAACCTCCTGGTTACTGCCTTCAGGAGTGAGCCACAGACCCCCAAGCAGTCTGTGGATGAGGTTATGGTTGCCTTCAAAGGCAAGACAAATGGGGATTTAAGTTGTTTGCCAGGGCTTCTGAAGATGGTTTTATTCATGACCTGATCTACATGGGGATTTCTGAGCTGCCCTCCATTGATGACTACTGGGCAATGGAGACCAGGGTCCCTCAAGTTGCAAACCTCCTGTCATCTAAGAGGTTCAGGCTGATGAGAAGGCTTGTCCGCTTTAATGACAACACCCAGATTCTTCAAAGTCCGGCCACTGTTCAACCTCCTGGTTACTGCCTTCAGGAGTGAGCCACAGACCCCCAAGCAGTCTGCGGATGAGGTTATGGTTGCCTTCAAAGGCAAGACAGATGGCAACCTGAGGCAATACATCAAAAACAAGCCAGACAAATGGGGATTTAAGTTGTTTGCCAGGGCTTCTGAAGATGGTTTTATTCATGACCTGGTGCTATACCAGGGCAAAACTACGCTGAAGGCCCACGGTGTCCCCATGACGTCTGAACAACAAGCCATGGGTGTCACCAGCCAGATAGTCTCCGTCCTGGCCAGCACCATGTCCTCCTCCAAAATAGTTCTTTTTTGCAACATCATCATGTGTATTTGGTGTAATGAAATGTGTTTATGCGGTTTAAGGTTAAAAACACATTATTTTCCACATATTGTACATTATTGTTTCTCACACTCCCATTTTTCCACAGTTTTACACGCCCATTTCTGGAGTCTTTCTCAGATCTAAGGTGTGAACGACCAGTGCTGAAACGGGGGTTTCATGACACTTTAAGTTTGAATGTGATGTCTGTAGGTGTCACCTTCCCTGATCTCTGTGATAATGAGTGTTATAGTTATGCTGATTGGATTAGAGTTGGTGAAAATCTGGGCAAATACATCCTTTACTAATGACTGCCTCCTGAAATCATTATAAAACTACATTGATTGTCTGCTTTAGTCAGTCTTGATGACTGCAGCACCACACATTACCATCTCAATCAAGAACCTGCTGAAGAGTCACTCAGTCTCCTGGGCCTGTATTCTTAAATATTTTAAGAATCCTCTCAGAGAGCTCTTAATTTATCTTAAAATTTCTAACTAGGAGTGATTCAGGATCAATCTGAGAGCAACTCTGAGCGAGGAAAAGACAAAATCTTTCTTAGTGAGGAGGTGGGGCTGACCTCGTGCTAGCTATGACACAGTCTTTTGAAGACTATGATTGGTTGGTTGTTCAAGAAGGAAATAAAAGAACGCTTTTAAGACTAGGGTCTATTATAAGCCTTCACTTAGAAATTACAGGCGTAATTTTTCATGTTTTACCGTTCTCTCTCTCTCCCTCACACACACACACAATATATATGTATATATATATATATATATATTCTTTATTTTTTATTTACCATGCTGTCATACTTAACCCATTTTATAGGAAATGAACAGCGACACAATAAGGTTCTGAAAGTGCTGTAATGAAAGTGCTGTAATTGTTTGTGTGATCACTTTGCTTATAGAAGGTTGTGACAGACCCAAGTCTGCATAGTTGTATTTTTCCAGTTGCCAATTATGTTAATGTAGTTAATGTAGTGATCACTTCCATTTCTGGCGCTATGGCATTTCTGCGCGGTGTCTGAGATGTTAGCGTGTCTCTAATAAGATTGATCACAAACATGATCTCTGCACGATCTAATGTGTAGCGTCTTATTAACTCAATTTCTATTAACTTAAAGGAACACTCCACTATTTATGAAAATAGGCTCATTTTTCAACTCCCCCAGAGTTAAACAGTTGAGGTTTACCGTTTTCGAATCCATTCAGCCGATCTCCGGGTCTGGCGGTAGCACTTTTAGCTGTAGCTTAGCATAGATCATTGAATCTGTTTAGACCGTTAGCATCTCGCTGAAAAATGACCAAAGAGTTTCTATATTTTTCCTATTTAAAACTTGACTCTTTTGTAGTTACATTGTGTACTAGGACCGACGGAAAATGAAAAGGTCTGTCCTTACCCCCAGGTACGCCGTGGCCGCCGTAATCGGCTCCCCTGAAGGGGGAAGGAGGGGGAGTAGAGCGCAGTCTCGGGAGTACCCCCGGCCTGCGAGAGGCAAGGCCTGGACTTCTCTTGTTCAACACTGTCGCCACTCCTCCTTTTATCCTTCCGGAGCTCCTCCGTGGGACTTGAGACCGGTGAGTGGCGCAGGTGTCGCGCATTAGCATTTACTCCACCGGCCTCGTTTTAGCTGTAGCTTAGCATAGATCATAGAATACTGATTAGACCGTTAGCATCTCGCTGAAAAATGACCAAAGAGTTTCTATATTTTTCCTATTTAAAACTTGACTCTTTTGTAGTTACATTGTGTACTAGGACCGACGGAAAATGAAAAGTTGCGATTTTCTAGGCCGATATGGCTAGGAACTTGTGACGAGAGGGGCGGGGCCGAGAGCTGTGGGAACGGAGCGAGGCCGGTGGAGTAAATGCTAATGCGCAACACTCATTCACTCAGTTATGTAATTTTTAATGCAAAGATGACATTGTTTGAGATGTCTTTGTTATGGGCTATGGGTATGGTTAGGTTAGGTCAAATAATGTCATATTTGCATTAAAAATTACATAACTGAGGGAATGACACTTAATGCCAGTTGTCATAAACATGCATAAAACCTAAATGCATGTGTCATGTCATGATTATGAAGGTGTCATGTCAGTCTTATGCACACCCCTTCAAGTAAAGTGTTACCAGATTTTTTCTCTCCCCTCTCGTATCTGTCTCTCCTCATCCTTCCGTCTCCTTTTCTCTCGCCTCGTCTGTCTGTCCTTACCCCCAGGTACGCCGTGGCCGCCGTAATCGGCTCCCCTGAAGGGGGAAGGAGGGGGAGTAGAGCGCAGTCTCGGGAGTACCCCCGGCCTGCGAGAGGCAAGGCCTGGACTTCTCTTGTTCAACACTGTCGTAACTCCTCCTTTTATCCTTCCGGAGCTCCTCCGTGGGACTTGAGACCGGTGAGTGGCGCAGGTGTCGCGCATTAGCATTTACTCCACCGGCCTCGCTCCGTTCCCATGGCTCTCGGCCCTGCCCCTCTAGTCACAGAACTATACTCTCATTCCGGTGTAATAATCGATGAACTTTGCTGCCGTACCATGGGTGCATCAGACGCAATGATATTACGCAGTTCATAACTTAAGGAATCTGTGATTCATCTCTTACAGATCCATGTGACACTATTATAAAGATGGTGTTTATTAAAGAGGAGAGTGAAGACCTGAAGATTGAAGAAGCATTCAGAGTCAAACATGAAGATACTGAGGAACAAACAAAGATGGAGTTTATTAAAGAGGAGAGTGAAGACATGAAGATTGAAGAAGCATTCAGAGTCAAACATGAAGATACTGAGGAACAAACAGGTTGGTTTTCATTCTCAAAGCTGAACTCACTCATCTGATCCTTATTAAAATGTCCAGCTCTAGAGAAAGGAATGATATTTTTGAAGAATGTCATACGAGTTTTGTAATTAAAAATGTTTTATTTGACATGGAGCGGGTTGCCTCATGTGGACAGACATGTTGTGGTCACATGACCCATTACCTCGAAAATGAGCACTGAAATATACGCAACTAAGATTATACAATAAACTTTGCTCTTTTTTTATCATCATCACTTCAAATAATGGGAAGAGGTTTTGAGATTACATTAAACATTTCCTTTAATAGCTTAATGTTTATTAGAACTACATGTTGTTGGGTTTGATGTTTGTTCTTTGTGCCATTATAAATGGTGTTAATCTGGATTTGTCTTTTTTGCATTAGACCTGATGACACTGAAAGAGGAGAGTCAAGAATTCAATGAAAAGGAAGATAATGTTCAGCATGAGAAATATAATTTCATGACTGAAGAAAAATCATTCAGTTGCTCACATACTGAAAAGACACAAAAAAGAGCTCAAAATACAGCAGTTAGGGTAAGTTATTTCACCTGCCAACAGTGCGGGAAAAGTTTCACCAGAAAAGACAATCTTGAAGTCCACATGAGAGTTCACACTGGAGAGAAACATCACACATGTTCTCAATGTGGAAAAAGTTTTTCATATAAACAACACCTCGATGACCACACGAGAATTCACACTGGAGAGAAACCTTTCACCTGCCCTCAGTGTGGAAAGAGTTTCACTCAAAAAGGACACCTTAAAAACCACATGAGAGTTCACACTGGAGTGAAGCCTTTCACCTGCAAACTGTGTGGAAAGAGCTTAATTCGAAAATCAAACCTTAACAACCACATGAGAATTCACAGTGGAGAGAAACCTTTCGTATGTTCTCAATGTGGAAAAAGATTTACACAAAAACAACACCTCGATGACCACACGAGAATTCACACTGGAGAGAAACCTTTCACCTGCCCTCAGTGTGGAAAGAGTTTCACTCAAAAAGGACACCTTAAAAACCACATGAGAGTTCATACTGGAGTGAAGCCTTTCACCTGCAAACTGTGTGGAAAGAGCTTAATTCGAAAATCAAACCTTAACAACCACATGAGAATTCACAGTGGAGAGAAACCTTTCGTATGTTCTCAATGTGGAAAAAGTTTTACACAAAAACAACACCTCGATGACCACACGAGAATTCACACTGGAGAGAAACCTTTCACCTGCCCTCAGTGTGGAAAGAGTTTCATACAAAAAGGAAACCTTAATAAACACATGAAGATTCACACTGGAGAGAAGCCGTTCACATGTGATGGACGTAAGGTTGCTCTTTAACGTGTACGATCACAATAGTGATTCGTGTTCAGTGTGTCATGTGATTAAGTTCAAATATGCTTTCGTGCTTTGGCTGGTGCTGAGCCAGAGATGGACGAGCTTAGCGCTTGTCATATCCCTTACGAAAATTAACAATGGTTTTACTGTAGTAAAACTGAAGTAACTATGACTGTAGTAAGTGTATTTTCTATGTATGATGAGTATACAGAAAAATGTATGATAGATAAATAAAATGTATTTATTTACCACTTGTAGTAAAATTGAAACCATCTATTTTATTTTGTTACAGAGAAAGTATGTTAAAAGCACATTAGTTCATATTCATGGTGTCCCAAAATATCACAGTTGACTACACTTAGATGTTCTAAAGATTATCTTAAGAAGTACTAAAGAATAATTTTTAGCATATTAACGACAAAACGAATGCCAAGCGGCAACCTCCCGCTCTCTCTCGTGAAGCCAACAAGGAAGTGACTTAAACTGTAATTTGTCAACTGGCCGCTAGAGACTGGCTGCAAAAGGGAGTCAATTCTCCTTTCGGCTGCGATCTGACTGGAGGTACCACTCGTCCAGACAGCTTCTGGCCGGCATTTTTAGCATATTAACGACAAAACGAATGCCAAGCGGCAACCTCCCGCTCTTCCTTGAAGCCAACAAGGAAGTGACTTAAACTGTAATTTGTCAACTGGCCGCTAGAGACTGGCTGCAAAAGGGAGTCAATTCTCCTTTCGGCTGCGATCTGACTGGAGGTACCACTCGTCCAGACAGCTTCTGGCCGGCTCGGCAGGAGGCGCCCACTCCAAACCGAGCTCATCAACTGCCTTGGACAGGACGCTAAGGAGCTCGACATCACTATGATGGAGGTCCCCCGCGTCGCTGCCGAAGGTCGCAGTGTAATCCAGCGGGCTGTTAGACCACTCCTCTTGGGCACGTGGGCACTGAGCCAGCGCGGGCTCGTCCCTTGACAGATCCTCATCAAAAGCTTGCGGCACTTTCCTCCTTCACTCGAACGAGGCTGCAGAGGAAGAGCACAGCAGTTGATGGCCACACGGAGCTTGAGAGTCCGGAGGCTCATATCTCCGCAGTGGGGGCAGTCCGACCCCCCAAGCGCCGCCTCTGCGTGGGCGCGACCCAGGCAGAAGACGCATGACTTGTGGCCATCAGAGACTTCGATTGGCTCTGCGCAGGACAGGCAATCGCGAGTCATCCTTGTTTCCCGAAGCTCACCGGAACACAGCAGGGGAAGAGAAGGCGTGTCCGCTGCAGTGTGTAGATCACGTTGAGTAGTCTTGTTGATAGGCTTCTTGCTTCTCGTAGAAGGTTGGCTGAAGAAAAAGATTCTGAATAGATGACATACAAGCGCTGCTTTATATAGAGTGGGAGGCCCTCATATTTCGTGCGCTTGAACGCCATTGGCCAGTTTCACTGGCGTGATTCAATAAGGCTTCAGTAGTATTTGGAGGAAAGGGTAATTCCCATAGCAATGTAGAGTGACCGAATCGAAAGGGAACAGCGCTGTGGCTTTGTTTGGAATTATTTTTGTTGGCGAAATAGTGCAAAAACAGGCAATATGGTGTCTAAAACGTAAGTCTCTTAATAAAACTTCTAGTTTATTGAACTGTTGTCAATTTCACATTCATATATGGTAATTTTTGGAGAAAAAATGCACTCTTCCGTGTGAAATTGATTAACTATATGAAGTGATATAAATATACACATTTTCTGCCCCCTTGTCTTGAATTTGGGATAATTCTAAATGTATTTTAATAGACTGAATCGTGCAGTGAAAGAGCACACTCTTAATGCGCATGTGCACTAGACTTCACATAATGCGTGCACTCTGTAGGTGTTTTGAATGTTTTTTTGCGTTGTGAGAATTTTGAGCAAAATAGCTCACTTGTCATGGTGTAACTTAGCTATATCATGTTATGAATAAACTAAACATTTTGAATTCTTACCTCAGTGTGTTTCTTCTGAATTTGTATGCTGTCACGCTCATCTGTTCTGAAGTCTCTCAAGAGACAAACAGAGTGAGCCTTGTATTCTGCTAACTTACTACAATTCTCTCATTCCAGTGAGGTAAAATGCACGTTTTTGGTGGGGTTCCCCTGGTAAAATTCGCATTTTAGGGGCTAAATATCACGTTATTGGGGTCGCTTAAACCCGCTGACATGAAAAACAACCCACGGCATCAGTGATAAAATAGCTCAATTCCGCGAGAAAACTGCAGACTTGGCAACACTGCCAATGATTGTAAAGTCATTAGGTCCATCAGACTGAAGATATTTTAGCGGTAATGTGACCAAAAATATTTAAGACCCATCGAATCCGAATTTAAGACATTTTAAGACTTTTTAAGGCCTTATAAAAGGAAAACGTTATTTAAGACATTTTAAGACTTTTTAAAGGACCCGCGGACACCCTGAGGTAAGTCAACTCAAGAGCTCAAGTTTGAACTCAGAGTTGCTGTTGAACCTCCTTATCGAAACGGACCCCTTGTAAAATGAAAAGCATATTTAACTTTTTTTTTTTTTTACATTTTCAAAACTCTTTTAAGAATATTACAGTAATAAAATGAGTTTTTTTTTAATCCAAAACTTTCATCACCTTCTTATACAATGATTATATTAATTTAAGACTTGTGCTACCTATGAATGACCAACTATTAAAACAGTACTCAATATGTGATAAAACCAATAAATACAAACACAATATGGCAGCACCTACTGTCAAAAATGGCCTAATGAACTTAAGACTAAAATCCAATGTAACCCCAAGATTATATATAAACTCTTTATCAAATCCAACGTCCTCCCCTCTCAGGAATACATTTGTTTGTGTCATATCTAATCATTGTTTTGCAAACACACTTTGTGTTTTTTGTTCAATGATAAACAAACCACCCCTGCTTCTAGGTGCGTAATATTAAATACATCATGCAAGACACTATGCAAACAACTAATTGTTTACTGATCTATTATTTTATTGCAGTTACATTATCAACCAAATTTACATGTATTATTAATACCACAAGACTATGAAGAATGAAGAATCAAATAAACAAACCGGAAAACAGGATCTGCATAAAATATATTTTAAAATTAACTCTCCATTAGTTCTCCAAAACATTCCAATTTCTACTTTCTAAATAGATATTTTCCCAAAACTTCCAATCCTGGAAATTTCCATTTTAAAATTCCAGATTTTTCATAACCTTATGAACCCGGATAATATCTGTTATAGCCTTATATTCCTACTCTGCATGTAATTCATTACCCACAATTCAATTTTAAACTACGTTAGAAACCGAACGAAAAAAAAAATCACCTGCACTCTCTAATTTTTCAGTTAAAGGCAGTTCATCATTGAATTCAGTGATGTCATCATCCATCTCAGTTCAGTTTAAATAGTATCTGTGCAATCAAGTCAACGATAACGCTGGAAATGAAGTGTCCCCAACTAAGCAAGCCAGAGGCGACAGCGCAACATTTCTGCATTTAACATTGAGAGAATAGGTCATAATTTAGATATATTTTTGAGATGGAAAAATGCAGTTTTACAAATGCTAGAAACGTGGCTTTCTAACAAAAGATTGCTATCAAATAGCACGCCTAGGTTCCTAACTGATGACGAAGAATTGACAGAGCAGCCATCAAGTCTTAGAGAGTGTTCTAGGTTATTATATGCAGAGTTTTTAGGTCCTATAATTAACACCTCTGTTTTTTCAGAATTTAGCAGTAAGAAATTACTCATCATCCAGTTTTTTATATCAACTATGCATTCCGCTAGTTTTTCAAATTGGTATGTTTCGCCGGGTTGTGAAGAAATATAGAGCTGAATATCATCAGCATAACAGTGAAAGCTAACACCGTGTTTCCTGATGATATCTCCCAAGGGTAACATGTAAAGCGTGAAAAGTAACGGCACTAGTACTGAGCCTTGAGGTACTCCATACTGCACTTGTGATCGATATGATACCTCTTCATTCACTGCTACGAATTGATGGCAGTCATATAAGTACAATTTGAACCATGCTAATGCACTTCCATTAATGCCAACAAAGTTTTCTAGTCTATGCAAAAGAATGTTGTGGTCAATAGTGTCGAATCCAATGTTTTCCCCATCAGTTCCCCAAACGTTGACTTAAGACAAAACTGATTATATGTTTCCTTGAATAGCCTATTTAAATACTGTAGTTATTTGTAGCATGTGTATATTTATCAGGATTGCGCGCTGGCGTAAGCACCTTTATGTGCGGGATTCATATGCGCGGCAGCGCCAGAAGCAAGCAGAAGGTACTCCTCTCAGAAAACGTACAAATAAAGATAATTTTAGACGTGTAATTACTATTTTGTGCATTGGGGTTGCTAGACGAGGGCTTAATAAACTCATTTTTGTGAAAACCTGAAATCGACAAATCAACCAAAATAGACATTTTTCACTTTTTTCTGTAGCTCAAAAATAGACTGTGCGCATTCCGACTCATTTTGACAGCACGGGTCACAAATGTAGATGCTTCAGGGCTTGACCCTGCAGCTTGCACACCCACAAGATTCAATGTATGTGAGGCACAAGATGAAAATGTGGCAAGATTATTCTTTTGTAATATTTGGGCCTGGACTCCCTTGATCTTCCCTGACATATTTGCCCCATTATCATACCCTTGCCCCCTGCAATCATTGATGTCCATCCCTCGATCCATAAGCACACTCTCTATTAGGGGTGCAATGGTTGAACTTACTCACGGTTTGGTTTGTATCAAGGTTTTAGAGTCACCGTCTCGGTACATTTCGGTATGCTATGTTCAGGGAAAAAACTATACTGTCAAAAAAATTAAGAAAAATAAGAACAAATAATCTATCTACAAGCAACAGCACAAATAAATACAATAGAGCAAAGATACAAATAAAATAAACAGTGCTGTACTGTTTTTGTAGGTAGGTCTAACTGTTTTTAGGTACAGAAATTGAATGAAGTAATCAAATGTTGCATATTTGACTGTATAAATGAAAGATGAATCTTTATTGAAGTTACAAAAGCTATTCAATCAAGAGCAGTGAGGGATTTCCTTGTTGTTGCTGTTTGATTAATATTAAGAAAGTACTGTCACTTTAAGAGAATGCACAGATCCAGTAAACTGGTACTGTAGGTTCATGTATGCTAGGATACTTACCAAGATGGGCATTATGCCATAATTTTTGTGTGAAGTTGTCCATTCAAGCACAAAACTTGAGAAAGAATACCTCATTAGTGAACTAACTAGTTATCCGCTAGCATACACAGTGGTAATTAGTTGAAGTCCGCTAGCATAGTTAACGAATGGGAGATTGCTGGCATTTTCAGTGGTGAAAACGTAACCTGTTGAATACAGAGGAGACGGCAACGCGTGAGTGTTTTGCTTAATACTTTGTTACTAGATCTGTTGTTTAAATTATTACTTGCTGCTAGGAAGGGATATTTAGTTTTATACCTAATTCTACTTTGTTTTTTTGTTGTAGTTTGTATTTTTGATTGCACTTACTTGTTATAATAATTGCTGTCGGCTTAGAAGGAGCCTGTGTTTTTTGCATTGCTCCCTTCCTGCACTTAAGTGCGAATTGTAGTTTTGATTTGAGCAATTGCCCTGCTATAGGCTGTTAGGTGTGCTAATTAGAAGGGGGCCACAGCTGTTTTCGTTTTTGGTATCGCTAGACCAGGGGTGGGGAACCTTTTTAAGAGCCAATTTTTAATTTTTGGTTAATGCATTTTTCCAAAAGAGTGAAAAAAAAAAAAGAAAAAAAAAATATATATATATATATATGTGTGTGTGTGTGTGTGTGTGTGACCCTGGACCACAAAACCAGTCTTAAGTAGCACGGATATATTTGTAGCAATACCAAAAATACATTGTATGGGTCAAAATTGTAGATTTAGTTTTTATGCCAAAAATCAATAAGATATTAAGTAAAGATCATGTTCCATGAAGATATTTAGTAAATTTCCTACCATAAATATATCAAAACTTCATTTGGACAACTTTAAAGGTGATTTTCTCAAATTTAGATTCCAGATTTTCAAATAGTTGTATCTCGGCCAAATATTGCTTATAGCTTATTTATTCAGCTTTCAGATTATGTATAAATCTTAATTTTAAAAAAATGGACACTTATGACTGGTTTTTGTTCTCGTTATGTTTTCAATAATGTTTTAATAATAGTAAATTTATTAGGTCCATGGAAACTAAAATACACAAATATGCAACAAATCGTCAAAAATTGTGCAGGGCTTTTACTGTGAGGTTGATTTACAATCTGAGAGGGATTAATTCTCTTCAGAGTTCTCTCTCTCTGTGTGTGTGTGTGTGTGTAACTGTGCGTTCACACCGCCGGCGGCGAGAGCGTCAAAAGATCGCTCTGGCCGCGCTACCCACAACGCTGACCACCGGCGGCGAGAGCGTCAAAATTCGCTCTGGCTGCCCTGTAGACGCTCCACGATCGGTCTTTATTTAAAGGGGCCGCAAACATACCAAACAAGCGTTCTGATCTTGTGCAGACTTACCACAAAAAGGGTATAACCTTATGATATATCTTAAATGTGAAAGTAAAAAAAAATATTACACCTTGGTCGAAGCAACATTTTTTATTTTCACGTCTCTATACACAGACAGAGACACATCATAAATGACTGTGAAACCCGCCACAACAATAATTAATCTCTCTTCCATTTTGATTAGGAACTAATGTGTGGTCGGAACCAAAGTTTACAGGACTGCGTTCTCTGGGACCCTCTCAAGCGGAGGAATTCTACATTCCGATTGGTTGCCGCCCAACAGCGTCATAGTTCATTACCATAAAGTTGAACTGATTTAAACTCTCCTTGACGCCCTCGCCGGCCAAGACGCGCCGCGCCGCTCCTCGCCGCTTTTCGCCACCCGCTCACATTGAAAATGAATGTCTTCCGGTCACTTTGACGCTCTCGCCGCCGGCGGTGTGAACGCACAGTAAGAGACTGAGTGAGTGAAAAATTATGCACGGTGCTTATGTCGACCGTATTTATGTGAATACACACCAGTGCAGGCATTTTGACAAAGTCTACTATGCTTGTCCGTGTTCCACACGGACCTCGCTCGCAAAAAACATCCAATCAGAAGCGGATTGAGTTCTGTTGGCTAGGAGTTTTTAATACTGTCTGTCTTTTTAATATCAAGAATGTCCCGCTCTTTACGGTCTCATTCATGCACATTCCTTTATTAATAACGCTAACAGTCCCACCTGCTGAAAGCTGCGCGGAAAAAGCGAAAGTAATTGGCAAAATGTTTCAAAGTATAAAATATATAAACAAAGTATATGTTTCAGTCCTGTCACTTTTTTTACATACTTTTCTGCTGTTCAAAAAATCTTTCTTTTCACTATTACCACAAACAAGCTACGAATCTGAGTGCAGGAGCGCTACGTTACCATAGAAACGTCAGTGGTTTGTTGTTGTGACTCTCGCGAACAGCAATGAACACGCACTTTGGGCAGTACAGAAAATTTATTATTTTATGTATTATGTATGTATGTATGTATTTTTGTATTATTATTATATTATGTACATGTAGAGTTTATGTAGGCTCTACAACAAAGGCATTGCTGATCTCTAGTGATGTCTAATTGTTGTAATAGATCATTTGTTGGTAAAGGGTGAGAGATCTGGGGCCTGGAGTGACGCCTCGTGGTACTGTCACAGAGAGGCACAAAATCACTTTCCAGGACAATTTCGTTCACTGTTCCTGGCTGGTGGAATGATCTCCCCCCCCAATCCGGAATGTTGAATCCCTGACAATTTTTAAGCAACAGCTGAAAACTCATCTCTTTCAACACTATTTGACTTCATCCTAAATTTAAATAATAAAAATTAAAAACTTTGTCTTTCTGGTCACACTTTATATTAGGTGGCCTTAACTACTATGTACTTACATCAAAAAACAAGTACAATGTACTTATTGTGTTCATATTGTATTGCAAAACACTTTTGCTGCCATTGAGGTGGGATATGTACGGTGGCCCACAACACAACGAAATTAAAAAAGCAAACATAAGCTCACAACACAACGCAATTAAAAAAAGCAAGCATATGCTCACAACACAACGCAATTAAAAAAGCAAACATAAGCTCACGACACAACGCCATTAGGGGGTAGTTGGTCTGCAGAAACGGGCAATTGTGCGCATGTGTAAGGGACCCAGCCATCAAAAAAATAGGCATAGGAAAAACAAGCTTCCCAAACAAATAATCTTTTTAATTAATCAAAACAAACCTTCACAAGTTTAAAGCAGAAAATCTAAATTCAAATAAACTAACTTAGGCCTATAAAAGAGGTCAACAAAACAAAACTAAACTCAAGATAAATGAGGGCATGACAAACAAACTGAACTGACCTAACAAATGACACCATGAGAACACATTTATACAACTGGACTAGTCCATGTTCCACACAAGAGGGGAAAACAAAAAAAACTACAACGTACAACAACAACAACAAACAAATATCAACTATTTAAATAGTTGAATTAAAGATTAAATATAAATCTTGAAAAGAAGTCTAAATAAAAATTCCTTTAAGGAAGTGAAACATAAGAAAACAATGCCCATTTAGACAACTCAATCCTCCCTCCAATTCATCTGTCCATTGGAACCAGCCAACGGAACTAAAGAGTGGTGGAAGCAGCACGCCGGTCCTTTAGGCGGACGCACCCCGCGACGGAAGCTCAGAAACCTCCGCTATTCTCCACACAGCCCACACCACGGTAATTTAAACTAAAAAAAAACAATATTAACAGAAATATACAGCACAGCGAACTAAATTGTGTGCACTCCAACTAGTTAACATGTACCGATATTCAATAAACATTCTAAATGAGCAAAAGAATCGAGTCTGTCTTCTTATTCAATATCATGTGATAATTCATTAAACAAATGCAACAATTAACCGTAAGAATAAGCAAATCCTCCCTCCAATTCATCTGTCCATTGGAACCAGCCAACGGAACTAAAGAGTGGTGGAAGCAGCACGCCGGTCCTTTAGGCGGACGCACCCCGCGACGGAAGCTCAGAAACCTCCGCTATTCTCCACACAGCCCACACCACGGTAATTTAAACTAAAAAAAAACAATATTAACAGAAATATACAGCACAGCGAACTAAATTGTGTGCACTCCAACTAGTTAACATGTACCGATATTCAATAAACATTCTAAATGAGCAAAAGAATCGAGTCTGTCTTCTTATTCAATATCATGTGATAATTCATTAAACAAATGCAACAATTAACCGTAAGAATAAGCAGGTAAAATCAATGCTTACCCATACGAGTAATATGTGTATGTGTGTGTAAATATGCACGTTACCGCTCACTGATGTGTGGCCGCATCGTGGGCCATCACATACTCCCTTCCTTCGGGAATGTCACTGGCACAACTGGAAAGATAATCCGCTGTAAGATTTACTTTGCCAGGGACATGTTGGATGGTGAAGCAAAACGGTTGCATGGTAAGGTACAAGCGAGTGATTCGATTGTTAGTGTCCTTCATTCTTTGAAGCCACTGTAGAGCCTTATGATCCGTCTCCAGTCTAAACTCCCTTCCTAGGAGATAGTATTTCAAGGAGTCCAAGGCCCACTTCACAGCCAAGCATTCCTTCTCCACGATGGAATAGCGGACTTCTCTAGGGAAGAGCTTGCGACTGAGGAAAGCAATGGGGCGCCGCGCATCCGGGCCACCCTGCAACAAAACGGCTTCTAGGCCTCTGTCGGAAGCATCTGTTTGGAGAATGAAAAGTCTGTTAAAATCAGGATTATGCAGAACAGACTCATTGCCCAAGGCAGTTCTAATATCTTGGAATGCGACTTTCGCTTCATCAGTCCATCGGAGCTGATTGGGACTCCTTGAGCCCACCATATCGTCAAGGCTGCAGCCCTGCTGGAAAAATTGGGAATTCATTTATTATAAAATCCAGCCATGCCCAGAAATGATCGCAGCTCCTTGCGAGTCCGTGGCTGGGGACACCCTTCAATGGCCTGAACCTTCTTCACCTGAGGCTTTATTACCCCATTGCCAATGACATATCCCAGGTACTCCGCCTCAATCTTTGCAATGGCACACTTTTGGGGATTAACAGTCAAGCCAGCTCTCTGGAGCCATTGCAGAACCTCCTGGACATGCTGCAGATATTGTTCCCATGTGTTACTATATATCACAATATCATCCAAATAAGCAGCTGTATAGGTCAACCCCTGCAGTACCTGGTCCATAAGTCTTTGGAAACTAGCAGGTGCCCTGTGCAGCCCAAAAGCGAGAACGTTAAAATGAAATAGCCCCCACGGGGTCTTGAAGGCTGTCAGTTCTCTGGACCGCTGAGTCAATAGGATCTGCCAGTAACCCTTTGACAGATCGATGGTTGTCAAGAACTCCGAGGTACCCAGTCGATCAGTGAGGTCACTTATACGGGAAGTTGGATAAGCATCAAACTTGGTTACAGAATTAAGGTAACGAAAGTCTAAACAAAATCTTATTGAGCCATCTTTTTTTTGGAATCAGGACCACAGGATGGCACCACTCACTCTTGGACTGCTCTATGATCCCCAACTTCAGCATCAGCTCTACTTCCTTCTTTAGTGACTCTTGGAGAAGCTCTGGAACACGGTAACTCATTCTCCTTACAACAGCATCAGGTTTCAATACAATATCATGTTTGATTAATGTTGTAAACCCAGGGTATTCTGAGAAGACTCCCGGTAAGCAAATGGCCCTCACCTCTCGCTGTTGCTGTGGTGACAGGTGACTCAGATCGACATCTCCTAGAGCAGGCTGAGGTAAATATTGGTCATCCGATTCCTCTTCTTCCTTCACTTGTTGAATCATTAAGATCTGGGCAGACTTGCCAGGACGAGATACCCACTGCTTAATCAGATTAATGTGCAGGATTCTGGAAGGACGATCTTTACCAGACATTGAAATTATTCAGGTAAGGGACCAGACTGGCATCCTCCTGTTGTAGCTTAGCAATATTAGTAGGCAACTTGAATGGGAAAGAGATTCAACTGGTATATTAGTAGCATTATATTGAATTTTTTCCAACATTTTCTGTCGACAGGACTTCCTGGACTTTGCAGAGCACAAAGGTTATACATCTTCCCCAAAGAAAGGTAGGGCACTCAGCAGCTGTTGCCTTTCTTCCCCTTTACTTGCTTGAGCTCTGGTCACAGCCATATGGCATGGTACCGACTGTAACAAGTCCCAGAGTACTGGCACATCATGGCCCAAAACCACAGGGAATGGCAGATGGTCCGACACGCCCACATCAAGCAGGTAAGCTTGTCCCTTCACTTTAATGTATACTTCTGCCGTAGGAAGCAGCTTTTCATCACCATGCACACAGCGAATGGATTTCTTATCTCTGACGTTGAGCTGTGCTGGTGGAATATACTTGATGTACCAGGGTCTGATCACTTCCGGTGTCTACAAGGGTTTGCAACTCCTTTCCATTCACCTCCACGGTGGTAATCTGCCGTGCCCACCCTGCTCCTCCTTCAGGACTTGTTTGACCACGGGGAACATAACACAGGTGAATAGTGAAAATTCACGGTGAAAGCCGATCGAAGCGGAGTCCAGCCCAGGGTCATCGTATGTGGTTGCCGCAAGCCCTCCGGACGCTCCTTCGTTGAACCTACAGCCTCCGCTCACTCAGCCCGCCGGCCGTTCCTCACTTTATCCCCCGGTCTCTCAAGACCTTTTCACCAGGTTCAAAACTTCGCTCACGAGCAGATTGATCATACCAGGTTTTCTGCCATGATTGAGCCTCTGCTAAATGAGATTGAGCCAGTGCGGTCATCTTCTCCAAGCGTTCTCGCATCTGAATCACATAAGACACAACATTAATCGGCTCACGTCTTTGCTGGTGCCCCTCCCGTATCTCTCGAAGCAGAGAAAGAGGACCTCTTACTTCATGCCCATATAAAAGTTCAAAAGGGGCAAAGCCGGTAGATGACTGTGGCACCTCTCTAAAATTCAAATGTCAATTGTAGAGTAGTGCTTGTTGATTATCATTTCTCCGATCACAAATGCAGACATGGTTTTATGTATACACGGCGATGCAACGCGTAGATAAATGTGTTGCTAACATCATATTTCCTCATGTGTTGGTGTGCTACAGTATGGCTATCTCTTTTTTCATACTGTACTATGGAAGTCAGTGGGGTCAACAGTGCAAAGAATGACCGAGAGACCAAGGTTGGAGGTTCTCTTGTGGAAAGAGATTTTTCCACAAACTCTCATGGATCATGGTGTAGCTGGCCCCTGTGTTCACCATGGCCTTTCCAGACCACCCACCAATGAGGATGGGAACACTCAGCTGTTGTGGGATGACAACAGGAGAAACAGGCGTTGGTGTATGAGGTGGTTTCTTGGAAGTGGACAATCTTTTATTAGTTGTAGCTGTCACAGAATTATTAGTTGCTTGACCTCCAGACTTACGGGAATTAAATGATCGTTGACTGGTGAAAGGATGTTGCTGTTTTGCAGGTTGGTTTGAGATTGGGTTGACATAACGCGGACAACATCCAGGTGAGTGATGTCCCTTACATCTCCAACATTGCACTTGGGGTTGGTCAGTGGGTTTGAGGTTTTTTGGAGTTACTTCCTGCTGTGATTTTCTGCTCATACACTTTTCATATTCCAGTTGCTGTTCATGGTCCTTATCTAGCTTATGTCCCTGCTTTACCAGTTCCTCCACAGTGCTCACACTAGTAGCGTAGCTGGCTGGCGAGGTAAGGTTTTATATTTTTGAGAATCATTTTGACAATTTCATTTTCAGTTAGACAAGGCTTCCATCTTTTGCAGAGGGCACGATATGTAAAGGCGAAATCTCTGATGGATTCTCTCTCTCCTTGATACCTTGTGCGGACCCTTTCAGCCAGCTCATCTTCATAATCTTCGGAGAGGAAGGCTGAGAGGAAAGCAGTCTCGAATTCATTCCATGTCGTTATGGAAGATCAGGCGACCTCCCACCAATCACGTGCAGTGCCATGGAGCACGCTGCGGAAGGTTGCCAGGAGGTCAGTTTCTGCGAGTGGGTGCAATGCCAAGAAGTCCTGACACCGTGTTAGGTACAGCAGAGGATCGGCGTCATCCGACGGTCTTCCAAATGTGGGAAAGGTCAACTTTAAATGGTTACTTTTTCCAGCAAGAATAGGAGGACACTCTGGGACATTTTCTAGTGGTGATGGGGGTGCGGTAAGTGTGGCACTGTGTGGTGCCATTTCTTTTCCTTGCTGTTTGACTTTCTCCATGTTTGTTTGAAGTTCATTAACTTGTGTTGTTAGCTTGTCAATCTGAGTGATGCACTGATTACATTCAGTGGAGAGCTGCTCATGATCCTTTTGAAGGTTCTTTAGTGTAGCTCTGATGTCTTGTGTTGCAGTTAACGTGGTGAAAATTTGTTGCTGGTTAGCTTCCATTTTCGCAGTCAGGTCTCCAATTTTTTTTTCATAATGGGAAGTGGCTGTTTTTTGCTCCTGGGCGAGTTCATTCACAGCTTTATCCTGATGTTTCATGAAGTACTAATGTACGTTTCTGTCGATGTATGTGCTCCACATTCATTTCACATGAACAACTGTTCGTAGATAAATGTGTTGCTAACATCATATTTCCTCATGTGTTGGTGTGCTACAGTATGGCTATCTCTTTTTTCATACTGTACTATGGAAGTCAGTGGGGTCAACAGTGCAAAGAATGACCGAGAGACCAAGGTTGGAGGTTCTCTTGTGGAAAGAGATTTTTCCACAAACTCTCATGGATCATGGTGTAGCTGGCCCCTGTGTTCACCATGGCCTTTCCAGACCACCCACCAATGAGGATGGGAACACTCAGCTGTTGTGGGATGACAACAGGAGAAACAGGCGTTGGTGTATGAGGTGGTTTCTTGGAAGAGGACAATCTTTATTAGTTGTTCTTTAGTGTAGCTCTGATGTCTTGTGTTGCAGTTAACGTGGTGAAAATTTGTTGCTGGTTAGCTTCCATTTTCGCAGTCAGGTCTCCAATTTTTTTTTCATAATGGGAAGTGGCTGTTTTTTGCTCCTGGGCGAGTTCATTCACAGCTTTATCCTGATGTTTCATGAAGTCAAACGGG
>NW_015505965.1:463820-464409 GCF_001515645.1 Sinocyclocheilus grahami
CTGCGTTTTCTGCAAAGTGCCTACTGTTCTAAAAGTTTCATGCCATTGTGACATAAACATGACATATAATGTTGGTTAGTTAAATAAAATTGGAATTTGAAAGGATTTCAGTCATGATATATAATGTTGTTTAGTTAAATAATATTGAAATTTGAAAGGAATTCAGTCTCACTTTTCTCTCTACTGCTTTCTGCCATGGTAGTTGTTTTTGCTATTTTATTTGTGTGGTGTTGCTATACAGTTTTGCCAACAATCCCACTTACAACCCTTGTTTCAAGCCCATGTAGTACCCGCATAAAACTTAAAGCTGGGTCCGAGATGGGTCCTGCACATGTTGCTTAGTTGGGGCCAACCTAGTAGCAAGAACAATCCTATATGAAATCCATGTGGGCAATTAATATGGGACCATTATGGAACCCGCGGACAATCCCATATAAAACCCATATTTCAGCCCATTTCAAACCAACGTGTCCCACATACAAATGTTAGCTGGGTTAAAGCTGGGACTGAGATGGGTCCTGCACATGTAGCCCAGTTGGGTCCCACCCAGTGGCAAGGCCACTCCTATATGAAATCCATGTGGGCAATT
>NW_015505965.1:464849-501717 GCF_001515645.1 Sinocyclocheilus grahami
GAAGGGGGGGGGGGGGGGGGGGGGATAGTGTTCTAAAAGTTTCATGCCATTGTGACATAAACATGACATATAATGTTGGTTAGTTAAATAAAATTGGAATTTGAAAGGATTTCAGTCATGATATATAATGTTGTTTAGTTAAATAATATTGAAATTTGAAAGGAATTCAGTCTCACTTTTCTCTCTACTGCTTTCTGCCATGGTAGTTGTTTTTGCTATTTTATTTGTGTGGTGTTGCTATACAGTTTTGCCAACAATCCCACTTACAACCCTTGTTTCAAGCCCATGTAGTACCCACATAAAACTTAAAGCTGGGTCCGAGATGGGTCCTGCACATGTTGCTTAGTTGGGGCCAACCTAGTAGCAAGAACAATCCTATATGAAATCCATGTGGGCAATTAATATGGGACCATTATGGAACCCGCGGACAATCCCATATAAAACCCATATTTCAGCCCATTTCAAACCAACGTGTCCCACATACAAATGTTAGCTGGGTTAAAGCTGGGACTGAGATGGGTCCTGCACATGTAGCCCAGTTGGGTCCCACCCAGTGGCAAGGCCACTCCTATATGAAATCCATGTGGGCAATTGACATGGGGCCATTATGGAACCTGCGGACAATCCTATATGGGGCCCATTTTTCAGCCCAGTTCATACCCATATGGGCCCCACATACAAATGTTGACTGGGCTGCAGACTGCTGTATGTTTTGATTACCCACAAAGTGTAGAAGGCAAAGACAACATTGTGAAGGATTTCATACAATGGTACATTGTATGAAACCACTAAATATTGTAGAAACTTAATTTGCTGTAAAGTTGCTTTGCAATGATTTGCATCGTGAAAAGCACTGTACAAATAAACTTGACTTGACTTGACATAATATACAGAAACCAGTACTCAGTACAAAGGTAAGTCTTGTTCCTAATTTGAGAGAATATGATAATTATCAGTGTTATCATTATCATCACTTTGTGATGCTGTATGGCTTACAGATTTAGGGATGGGCTTTCCACCCTGGATGTCATCCATGCCCTGGAACAACATCCTAGTGTATTCAGACCCTATATGTGCTACAGTGTTGACAGACTAACACCTGAATTTCTGGTGGGTGTCTTCAAGGACGACAAGAAGAAACAAGAATTCTGGGATACTGGAGAGACTATCTGCTTGACACTGGAGGTAAAAGATTGAACATTACATTTTATTATTGTTGATTACATTTTTCATGCTATTCCTTTTTTTTTTTTTTTTCCCAGAACAAGAAACAGGAGTCTCCCTCCAGGACATCCTGATGTTTGCTACGGGATTGGATTCACTGCCTCCAACAATTGTGCCTCAGTCCCAAAAGAGTTTCGAGAGGACTTCTAAATTCCCCATTGCAAGCACCTGTGCCAACACAATAAAACTGCCAATGTCCAAAAGCTATGAAGAGTTCAAAAATGCAATGGATTTTGGTACTCAAAACTCACCTGGTTTTGGATTGCACTGAGTAGAACAATGTAAAATGTTAAAGTGTTAGCTGACCCACAAATGTAAATTGTCACAATTTATTCACCCTCATGTTGTTCCAAACCCATATGAATTTCTCTCTTTTGTTGAACACAGAAGGTGATATTTTGAATAATGTTGGTAACCAGACACTTGACAGTATTAATTGACTTCCACAGTAATTTTTTTTTCTACTATGGAAGTCGGTGAGTACTGTCAAGTGTCTGGTTACCAACATTCTTCAAAATACCACCTTCTGTTTTCAACAAAAGAGAGAAACTCATATGGGTTTGGATAAATTATGACAACTTTCATTTTTGGGTGAGCTATGCCTTTGAGTTTCTTTTATTTGTTTAAATGTGGGCCATGCTCTTTTAAGTTATGTAGTTCTCCACACCAGCCTCCCAGGCAGAGCCGATCCTAGACTTCTGGGGGCCCTATGCAAAACTGTGTCGGGCGGGGGCAGGGGGGTGCTGGGGTTGCAGTGGAGAGGGGTATGAGTGGTTATGAACGAATGAATGAAACGTATTTATCCGTGCTTCACTCGAATCGCGCTCGCGAAAAGCGCTTGAGAAACTGGGCCCTATCATACACCCGGTGCAATGCAGTGTTTTTTGCTAGTTTCAGCCCAACGCAGTTGTCATTTTCACATCCTGCGCCACGTTGTTTAAATAGGAAATGCATTTACGCCCATTTGTGCGCTCATGGGCGTGCTGGTCTGAAAATGAGGTGCGTTCAGGCTAGGGATGTCAATGATTAACTGATGATCGATTAATTGTCAATAAGAGATGCAATCGATTAAAGCTATCGATGGTTGATTAAGCAGTTTAATTTTGGGCTGCGTGTGGCTCATGCGCAAAACACGTGCGAGCGGCTGTGAGTGACGGTATATAAATGCGTCATCATTCACTCATAATTACAAATTAAACTTTTAATGTGATTTAAACTTTAAAAGTACATTAAAATAGAAACAACACACATTTCTTCAACATGGAATGCAATAGAAATGTAGTAACAGTCATTTCGCCAGATAATTGCTTCATATTTGAAACAATTAGGTGAAGGTTGCAGGGCTGCGGGGCACTGCGGGGGAAGGATTCATTCCTACAACTTGTTAATTTGTTCCTACGACTTATTAATTTGTGGCCACTGTCCATGTTTCATTAATTTTGTTCCTTAAATAACCCATGATTTAACTAAAATGAGGGAACAAATTAATACATCGTACAAATTCTTAATTCATGGCCATGAAATCTTTCATTTGCCTTCCCGCATGTTTATCACAGTAAGAGATGCGAAAACGGTGATAAAAAGTGAATGACAATAAAATAAACCTGCGAAATTAGAGGGTTAGACGGTGAGGATTTAGGAAAAGAAACAATGCCTAAATATTATTGAATTTGTGGAAATTCGTGACCAAGAACAAAGTTTTATAGCCGCATAAATGTAGGCTATATGGGCTCAAACGGCATCCAAAAGCATGGTCGCGATGTAAGATTTTCCAGCTAACCAATTATTCCTCTAGTAAACAAAGCTTTTATACCACACGTCTCATAATCAGAGCTTATAATTAGTAAGTTAATAATTGCTGGATTCAAAACGGCAATTAAATGGCGCTGTGACCGACACTGACTATACGTTTTCCCAGCATTCAATGCTGTCACTAAACGGTGATGCCACAACTAGAGCATCGTTCACAAGTTTCTGCAGGACCTAACTAGCCAAGTTTTCAAGCCCTGGGACAAAATGGGATGCTTAAGGGAAAATGTGTAGCCTATGTAAGTAATAGGCCTAAAATAAAAATAATTTGTTTTCATAAAAAAAATATGCGAAATATATCTGACTTCAATAATTTAGCTAACAGATTTAAAACAGAAGTGTGGCGCGGCGCTCCATAAACAAGTTCACGGAAAGGAAAGGATGACAACGCGCATTCTGTTTGTTTGCTTTATCTTGTTTTTATTGTGAGTGTGCAACAATAAAAGTAAACACTTTTGCGGATTATATCTTACATATTTATAATTACATATTATAGTTTTTTATGTTTCAGCTGTTCGATCGCACCGGCGCCTCGCGCGCACACCCCACATATTCTAGCAATTTGTGTGGAAGAGCATACATTGCATCTGGTTTACCAGAAGGACAGCGAGACTGTTTACCTGCCCTAATGGTGTGAGTGTTCCATATTTATTTGCATTCGTCAAGGTCCTTCTGCAGTACACTTAAAAACACAAAACGCATTAAGCATATCTGTTCATGACTGCCATTAAAGAGCTGTCTCTCTTTCAAGTCATTTAGAAGATCCATCCAAAACGGAGACCTGTGCAAATAGACCAACAATAACATCAACATCTCTTTTAGACATTGAATAGGCTATTTTCTTATAACATGTTTTAACTTAACATTTCCAACTGTAAAATTCAGCAAGAAATATTACCGTATTGGCCCGAATATAAGACGACCCCCCTTTTTCCAGATGTACCTTTTGGAAAAAGGCTTTTTAAAAACCAAATCTTGTTTTTTCTCAGTAAAACACATTTTGTCTTCAATTATTTTCATATTGCATATTTTCCCTATTTTCATTTTTGTTTTGAAAGTGTGGTTAAAAACTGGTAAAATGTACCAACAATCACATTTAAAAAATATACACGTTTTGATATACCATAAAAAAAATAAAAAAACAGGTAGCCCATCTGAATGAGGACATTTAGGCTATCCATCTAATAGTAGCCTACCAAAATCTTATTAACAGTAGACGTTAAATCTTACTGTAGTCTTCAAATCTGGGTACTGTCTTACGTTTTAAAATCACAAAGAGAGTTTGGTCCCATCAGGCTAACAACGGGGGCATCCCGGGGCACGAAATTCGCAGGGTAGGAGGGGGCAGTGACGCTGGGTGTAACTAAAAAGGTGCCATTGTCTGGTGAGGTCCGGTTGGGGAGTTACGGAACAATCTCGTATCGCATAATCTTATTAACTGTTTATCTCCTGAACGGCATCTTTCTTTACCACGCTAAAGGGTTTAGCGATTTCTAATTATTGGGGGGGACTAGCCCCCCTCAATGTCTACGGTGGTTATCGCCCTGATCAGACATGTAAATATGTTGTGGCACTATCGTGCAGTCAGTAATGATATGACGATAGTTAGCAAATATTAGTGATTTTTTTGCAAACATTTCTTTGAGTAACATGACCGTAAATATGAACTCACGATTGAATGTAACAAAACAAATGATTACTTTTCGTTAAAATCTTTATTAATGTCAAAAATGCTTACATTTATGTGTCTTTTTGTTCGCTCGGGCAGCCATGTTGCCCCTGATCATTCATGCCCCTTCGTTTGAAGTGTGGTCCCGAAAAATCTTCGTTTGAAGGGCTATCTGGCCCTACCTCTACCCCTCCAAACAAAAAAGAATTGAGACACCCCTACCCCTTCACGTGAACGCGAAGGAAAAGGTGAAGGGCTAAGGGGTAGAATTGGGCCTAATTAATGACAGAATTTACATTTTTGGGTGAACTATCCCTTTACCTCTCATGTGCCCGTTTAGGTATCCTTTACGAGTGAAACTCTCCACACTGTTGGCAGGTAAAAAGGCTCTCCATAGTGTGAATTTGCCTGTGGACATCAAGGTTTAGTAAAGCAATAAGTCACAAGAACCCGTGGTTTGCAGTGAGTTTATAACAGCTTAGGGACGTTGTTGGGCACGATGCAGAGTGGAGTGCCTAAAACCCCCTTAGCTGTCATAAATTCACTGTAAACCACTGCTTCATGGGGATTATTGCTTTTATAACAAAGAATTGAGATACTCCTACCCCTTCACGTGAACGCGAAGGAAAAGGTGAAGGGCTAAGGGGTAGAATTGGGCCTAATTAATGACAGAATTTACATTTTTGGGTGAACTATCCCTTTACCTCTCATGTGCCCGTTTAGGTATCCTTTACGAGTGAAACTCTCCACACTGTTGGCAGGTAAAAAGGCTCTCCATAGTGTGAATTTGCCTGTGGACATCAAGGTTTAGTAAAGCAATAAGTCACAAGAACCCGTGGTTTGCAGTGAGTTTATAACAGCTTAGGGACGTTGTTGGGCACGATGCAGAGTGGAGTGCCTAAAACCCCCTTAGCTGTCATAAATTCACTGTAAACCACTGCTTCATGGGGATTATTGCTTTTATAAAACGGTTATTCCATATACGTAGCAAGGTCTCACAAAATAAAACAAAGCAAATTAAATGTAATGATATTAATAAAAACATTCTTCTGCCAAACAATGTGGTTCCTCAGAAACAGTTGTGGTTGCGACAAAGTGGTTATCGAACAACACACAGACGACAAACAAAGAGGTGTATGTTTGTAGAGTAATTTACAACAGCTTAGAATGTGGCTCAAACAATCAGAATCAAGGAACTATCCGTTTTATACATTTTCATTGAAACTCTCTTCACACTGAGAGGATCTGTTAGGCTTCTCTCCATTGTGAATTTTCATGTGCCTGTCAAAGGTTTCCTCGTTGAGTGAGACTCTTTCCACACTGTTTGCACGTGTAAGGCTTTCTCCAGTGTGAACTCTCATGTGCCTATTAAGGCTTCTTTTTTGAGCGAAACTCTTTACACACTGTTGGCAGGAAAAACGTCTCTCTGTAGTGTGAATTCTCCCGTTTTCTCCACTTTTATTCAAACTCTTTCCACACTGAGGGGATCCGTTAGGCTTCTTTATATTGTGAATTTTCATGTGGCGTTTAAGGGCTGCAGAGTCAATGAAACTCTTTACACAATGATAGCATGTGTAAGGCTTCTCTCCAGTGTGAATTCTCATGTGGCGTTTAAAGGCTCCAGAGTGACTGAAACTCTTTCCACACTGAGAGCATGTGAAAGGCTTCTCTTCAGAGTGACTTATCATGTGCTCGTTAAGGCTTCTTTTATGAGTGAAACTCTTTCCACACTGTTGACAGGTAAAAGGGATCTCCCAAGTGTGAATTTGCCTGTGGACATAAAGGCTTCCTTTATGCTTGAAACTTTTCCCACACAGATGGCAAGTGAAGGGTTTCTTTCCAGTGTGAACTTTCATGTGGTATTTAAGTTTTAATCTTCCGCTGAAATTTCGTCCACACTGTTTGCAGATGAAAGGTTTCTCTCCAGGGTGAACTCTCATGTGGACTCTAAGTCTTCCAGGATTACTGAAACTTCTTCCACACTGTTTGCAGATGAAAGGCTTCTCTCCAGTGTGAACTTTCATGTGGCTTTTAAGGGTTACTTGATTACTGAAACTTCTTCCACACTGTTTGCAGATGAAAGGCTTCTCTCCAGTGTGAACTTTCATGTGGTTTTTAAGGCTTCCAGGAATACTGAAACTCTTTCCACACTGTTGGCAGGTGAAAGGCTTCTCTCCAGTGTGGGTTCTCATGTGGCGTTTTAGGCTTCCTTGTTGACTGAAACACTTTCCACACTGTTTGCAGATGAAAGTCTTTTCTCCAGTGTGAACTTTCATGTGGTTTTTAAGGCTTCCAGGAATACTGAAACTCTTTCCACACTGTTGGCAGGTGAAAGGCTTCTCTCCAGTGTGCGTTCTCATGTGGCTTTTAAGCTTTCCTTGTTGACTGAAACTCTTTCCACACTGTTGGCAGGTGAAAGGCTTCTCTCCAGTGTGGGTTCTCATGTGGCTTTTAAGCTTTCTTTGTTGACTGAAACTCTTTCCACACTGTTGGCAGGTGAAAGACTTCTCTCCAGTGTGGGTTCTCATGTGGCTTTTAAGCGTTCCTTGTTGAGTGAAACTCTTTCCACACTGTTGGCAGATGAAAGGCTTCTCTCCAGTGTGAATTCTCATGTGGTTTTTAAGGTTTACAGGATGACTGAAACTCTTTCCACACTGTTGGCAGGTGAAAGGCTTCTCTCCAGTGTGCGTTCTCATGTGGAATTTAAGTTTTCCTTGTTGACTGAAACTCTTTCCACACTGAAGGCAAGTGAAATAACTCTTAGTTCCCGTCTTTTGATCTTTTTTTCGTGTGGAAGTCTTTTCAGACTGTAAGGAGCAAAAAGATTTTTCTCCAGTTATGGAATTATGAATATTCTCATACTGATCTTTTTCTTCAGTTTCATTCAGTCCTTCCCTCTCCTTTTTCAGCACCGTTAAGTCTAAAGTGGAAAAACAAACAAATAAAAGTTAACCCCAGTTTAATGGCTTAAAGCAATCAACATCAAAACATGTAGATATGTAATGCATGTATGCTAGATCCTACACCAGGATGTCCAAACCTGATCCTGGTCGGCTGGTGTCCTACACAGTTTAAGCTGACCGTTATTCAATTAATTAAAAAAAATCTAATAGCAGATTTTAGGAAATCTAGAAATAGACAGACCTCGATTATGTGCCATTTTTATGTCTCCTAGGGGATAAAATGCAACAAATTTTGAGAGAGGGGGAAAAAAAGAAAAGTGGGCTAACTCCCCACTCAACAGTCTGATGAAAAATTCATCACACAATAATTCCTTGTGAGGTTTTATTAAGGGGGCAATGTTAGACAATCATAAAAGTCAGCTGTTACACTGACCTTTTAAATGGAAAACACCCCAAAACTGACTGTTTGAGTCAGAGGGTGAGAATCAGGGTGGAAAACAATAAATCATCATACATTTTTTTTGTCCAAGTATTTCTGACAGCTGTACCTTCTGTGTTTACCATTAAAACATTACAATCTAAAATTAGTCTTCAAAGCACTAAATTAAAAATGAAATAATAGAAAACAGCCTACATTTTAACTGAGAAGAGGAACAGACATTCACTCATTTGAGCTAGTAATTAGGACTGTATTAGCTAGCTTACATTTGATATACAATTACTGCTATGATAAAAATACACTTATATTAAGGATTATAATTCTACATGTCACAATGTCCAACAACAAATATTTTAGCAAAATGTATATTGTACTCAGAATTATTGCGCTCTTATTCTAGTGCGCTCCGTCTGTTTAGCGTGCAGCAACACTCGTTTACTCGTGTAAGCCACTGCTGACAACAAAATGGATGTTTGCATGACTTTATAACATTTACAGATGAAGAATATGCACGGAGGAAAACACATCTCAAATGTATTTAACGGCACAAATATATTCGTTCTTTTTGTCATGGTGGATCGATCTGATCCATGATCGACATTAAAAGGGCTGCTTAAGAATAAGCCTGCACATCACATTATCTTGACTCACTGAACCTGGATCAAATTAGTGAGAATGTATTAACTTAAATAGTCATTTATGGTACCGCTTTAACCCCAACTGATTTGTTAGGTTACTTCAAGTCAGGTTTTGGACTTTAATCCCAGCTTTTCTTAGCATCTTTTTTGAAACAGTCCCCAGGGCTCAACATTAAACTTTGATATGTGCTTGTCCTTTGGACAACTAAACCAATCACATCCATCTGTCGAAGTAAAAAGTTAGTTGTATGTAAGAAAAATTATTTTTAATTTATTGTTAATTTAAATTTTGTATTGGATATTGGATTTATTTACCAATTTGTTGCATTTGTGTCTAAAATTGTCATATGGTGTGACATAAAAGTTATTCTATATAAAATGAAATTGGGATATACTCTCCCTAAGTAACTAACTTCACTATAAATCTTTATCATTACTATCTTAAGATTTAACATTATTTTGTGCAGATCCATTAGATTTTGTATTATTTTTCTAAATCATCATGCAGAGTTAGACATCTCTCCTCAGCCTTTCCAGACATTTTAGAATAATTCTGACAAACCCTGTTATAAATCTAACAAAATGCTTGTGAATCTTGCTGATACTATTTATTTTTTGTTCCATTGACTTTTTTATGGTTTATAACATAAAAAGTATTTTTATTACCACAACCAAACCACTCCAGAGAGGACACTGCAGCTTCCTGGTTGAGTGTGGACCTCTTCATCATAACGATGTCCAAATTATTGCCCGTTCAAAATACAGATTGTAATGTCACACCATATGACGCCCATTTTACGGACAAAATGCATTTAGCCAGAACTTGCTTTAAAATCATGCACAGACATCAACGCTTTCTGTGTCCACTAAAAATGCCTAATTCTGTTACTTAAACTGTAAATCTATCAATTATTTATACTTTGCTGAGATTTATTGTCATATTAGTAAGGTCACACATAGTCCGGACAGTCACACCATATGGCAATTTTTGTTGTTTAGATAAAAATTTGAAGTAGAGGTCTTTATACAGCAGTAAAGCTATGGTATGCTGTAATAATATCTTGTCAGAGGAACAACATAAAGATACATTTTTAACAAATACTCATTTTTATTAGTATATGGCATCATGGACAGGTAGAACTGCATGTCATGTCATCCACCCACATTCGTAATAAATGTCCCTCATATGGCTCCGGGGGGTAAATAAAAGCCTCCTGTAGCGAATCCATGCGTTTTGGTAAGATATATATCCATATTTCAAACGTAATAAACACTTTTTTTCTCACTTCCGCTGACTGTTGTATGGGAAGCTGTTCCTGCAGATGACATAGGACGTAGGCATTGTGCGCGCATCTGCTAAAGTAAGCTTTGCTCCTGCATTTCTCAAAGGAAAACCAGTCTCCTCTTTTTTTTTCTTTACAAATCCTCGTTTTGGGCCTCTAATTTATGACTGGATGATTTATGATCTCTCTCCGCATTTGTCACTAATTGCGTCCTATGTCATCCGCCGGGACTGCTTCTGTGTACCAAAGTCAGCGGAAGTGAGGAAAAAAAAAAGGGTTTATTACGTTTGAAATATGGATATTTATCTTACAAAAGGCACTGATTCGCTACAGAAGGCTTTTATTCACCCCCCGGAGCAGTGTGAGGGACGTTTTATTATGGAAGCGCGCACTTAATTTCACGTCTTCTGGACTGTTGACAAAAAGCACCCGCTTACCCCATTGTAAGGCTTGGAGGGGACAGGATCATTTTTAATATAACTCTGATTGGATTCGTCTGAAAGATGAAAGTCATATACACCTAGGATGCTTTGAGGGTGAGTACATCACAGGCTAATTTTCATTTTTGGGTAAACTAACTCTTTAACCGGTTAACCTGCACCTGGACGCCAGCGCACTGAACGCTCTTTGTTTGCACGTGTCAATGTTTATGAGTAGATTAAATGAAAAGGGACAAAATTCATCTTCACAAACTATATTTCTGTCATGACAACTATAGAAGGGATTACCATGGTACATGACAATGTTAATGTATTTGGTCTTGGCGGAATAGATCTGCTACGCTGCTGCTGTGGCAGAGCAAGTACCGAGACTTGCTACTGCCAATACATCCACAACATGCTGCTGTGAGCATGTAAGAAATACTGCTGCTGCAAATATAACATACATGAAATAACCCCCCTATAGCATTCATGAATCACCTCGTAGCAGATCTATAAAGGTGGAGCTGGGGAAGGTGGAGGGTTTCTGAAGCAAGCTGCAACTGCTACGGGAAACCCTAGTCATATATTTGAATGCTGAGCAGCGAGCTCATTGGCTACCGATACAGGAGACAACCAGTCAGCTGTGCCATGTGATAATGATGTCATTAGTTCAGATTGAGTTAGACCTATCGGACTGCGCCATCTAGAGTTTCATGCCAGAACTCTGTATATCATTCTAAAAGTGTAAGCCTCAAACATCGACGACAGATTGCGGTTTTTCAATGGAATGCTTATAAGGAATGTATTTGCAAAATGTGAACATCAAAACATGCATAATAAAAACGCAGTAAATACCAGATTCATCTTAATAACGAGTCATAAACGAATCCACACCTGTAAATCCCAGTTTAGTTAGAAAGGTAAGGGTCCACTGAACAACATCCCATAGAGCACTTTCAGTCCAATGAAACAATAACATTGTAATATGGATGGTTATTCCTTTGTTTACGTCTCATTTCTTCGGGGAGAGTTATTGTTTGTATCCGTTATGGAATAGCTTACACTCAAAAAACTGCATCTTGGTAGTAAAAAGCAACATGGTTTTGTAGCACGCAGTGTCACAAACAGAATGAGATCATCCACTAAAAAAAAAAAAAAAAAAAAAAAAAAAATCTTGTTTCTGTTTTTTAAAGTCATATACACCTAGGATGCTTTGAGGGTGAGTACATCACAGGCTAATTTTCATTTTTGGGTAAACTAACTCTTTAACCGGTTAACCTGCACCTGGACGCCAGCGCACTGAACGCTCTTTGTTTGCACGTGTCAATGTTTATGAGTAGATTAAATGAAAAGGGACAAAATTCATCTTCACAAACTATATTTCTGTCATGACAACTATAGAAGGAATTACCATGGTACATGACAATGTTAATGTATTTGGTCTTGGCGGAATAGATCTGCTACGCTGCTGCTGTGGCAGAGCAAGTACCGAGACTTGCTACTGCCAATACATCCACAACATGCTGCTGTGAGCATGTAAGAAATACTGCTGCTGCAAATATGAAATAACCCCCATATAGCATTCATGAATCACCTCGTAGCAGATCTATAAAGGTGGAGCTGGGGAAGGTGGAGGGTTTCTGAAGCAAGCTGCAACTGCTACGGGAAACCCTAGTCATATATTTGAATGCTGAGCAGCGAGCTCATTGGCTACCGATACAGGAGACAACCAGTCAGCTGTGCCATGTGATAATGATGTCATTAGTTCAGATTGAGTTAGACCTATCGGACTGCGCCATCTAGAGTTTCATGCCAGAACTCTGTATATCATTCTAAAAGTGTAAGCCTCAAACATCGACGACAGATTGCGGTTTTTCAATGGAATGCTTATAAGGAATGTATTTGCAAAATGTGAACATCAAAACATGCATAATAAAAACGCAGTAAATACCAGATTCATCTTAATAACGAGTCATAAACGAATCCACACCTGTAAATCCCAGTTTAGTTAGAAAGGTAAGGGTCCACTGAACAACATCCCATAGAGCACTTTCAGTCCAATGAAACAATAACATTGTAATATGGATGGTTATTCCTTTGTTTACGTCTCATTTCTTCGGGGAGAGTTATTGTTTGTATCCGTTATGGAATAGCTTACACTCAAAAAACTGCATCTTGGTAGTAAAAAGCAACATGGTTTTGTAGCACGCAGTGTCACAAACAGAATGAGATCATCCACTAAAAAAAAAAAATAAATAAAAAAAAAAAATCTTGATTCTGGTTTATTTGAATTCTGCCACTCTTCTGATGGCTCGTGATGCATGTCATCTGATGGGGGTGTAACGTAGCGATCGGCTTTTTGCACAAAGCTTTTATACATTTTTTTTTTACATTTTTCATGTGTGTGTGTGTGTTTTGTAGGGAATGTGGCTGTATCTGCATGATTACCATCTGTATGACCGCACATCAGTGTGTGATTACTGGCTATCGGTGTGAATGTGAATGGCCATTAGAGTTTGATTGACTATGTGGCCGGCCATCTGTATGATTACCATCTGTATGACTGATCGTCAGCAAGTGATTACTGCCTGTATGAGCAGCTATCTGCATGTCTGGCAAATAGAGACATACATAGTTAATTCCTTATATTTATACATTTTTTATTACTCAATTATTCTTATTGTATTTTCTAGTGCTCAAATAAATCACTTATACGATGTCTAAGATTCTGTCTATTGTTTTATAATTGAAAAACTGTATGCGGTGGTATGTATAATGACTAAAATAGTTTGTAGAACCCTTCAAATACATTTAAATATTTAGACAGAGTCTCAAAAAAATGGTTGCAGGAATCTCATTTTTCATGGCATCTTCGGATTTGAAATATAAACTCATGAGATGTGACTTTCAATCCATTACTTTTCTGGATTGCTCCAGGATTGATTTAGTGTATGTTTAGGCTATATGAAATGTAAAAAATTGTACCACACTGATTTTTAAGGCACTTCAGTGTCTATAACTTTTTATCTTTTTGAGCATTATCAACTCTGGATGATGGATGGTAAAGCCCAAAAGGTCTTCTTTCCAAAGACACCAACATTTTGTGTGTAGCACACTGAAGTCAGGAACTGTTACAATTTCAATTTCGGTAGGTCATTTTCAGCGGTGAGGCCCAAAATGGGGGGTGCAGGTTAACAGGCTAAACATTTTAGAAAAACAAAAAAAAATAATAGTAGTTCAAACCAATGAGAATGAAGTTGTCACAAGAAAATAATTTCCCATTCTAGCTTTTAGGCTTGGTCCACACTAATACATTTCCATTTGAAAACGCTCTCCAAAGTGGATCATTTTGAAAATGTCGTTTTTGCGTTGTAGAGTGGACTGTAAAAACAGAGGTATTTGAAAACAATGATGCATGTTTAGTTGTGACGCATATTATACACAAGGGCAGTTGCATTTTAGATCAGACATATAATGGTGAGTGAGAGTGAGGTGAATGGTGAGATATTTTGGTAAATATTTCGGACTCGGAGTAATGCAAGATCACACCGAGAGGGCAAGATTCATCATGGCGGCACGCAGTCACTGAGAGAGCTGTATTCACTATACTAACTGTACAAACTGTAGCAATACTGTGGATTATTATTACATACCGACAACTAAGGATGGGTACCGGAACCCGGTATTTAATCGGTCCCAGGGCTAAATTATGAAAGACTGGAGTATCGATAAGCTCTGACGTTAACGGTTCTGCTATCGGTACTGGAGAAATTAAGAAAACATAAATTTATTATTGCTATCTATACATTATCTTGCGAATTACATCTTACCAGTCGTTTATATATGCTATAATATCCAAACATTTGTCTATGATGCATTATTGCTATTAGCAATTCAGAAGAGATCGCGCTCAAGCGGAGGAGCTTCAGCACGCACAACATGAAAGCCCTGTATAATTATGACAGAAGAGAGAACTGAACATTCAAACATCTGCTTACACTGTTTTATTAAGCTAATTTTTATTAAGCTTCAAGGGATTATAGCCGCATTTATTTTATCGCAACTTCTTTCCCTTTACAGCGGTGCACATTCGTTCCTCCCTAAAACCCAAACTTAAAGTCAGAATCAGCACAATCGGTGATTGTTGTAAAATGACGTCTTATACTGCCATATTGAACCATATTGAAAAACTAGAACAATCCAATAACTTGACCAATAACTAGTCAAAACACTCAGCGAAAAGATGGATGCGGTCATAAAAGAAAACAAAATAATGAAAGAAACCATCCTGGATATTAAACCAGAAGTATGCGTGATAACCTGATTTTCTCTGGTATCCCCGAACACCCATCCGACGATCCCGAAGTGATGATCAGAGATAGGGATGTAACGATTACTGGTTTGACGATAAAATTCCCCATGGGTAGTATTACCGTTTCATATTTTAAATATAGCTGCAAGCAGCAATTACGGGGCCAAGCACTCCAAAGGCAAAATGAGGAGCCAAGCATGGCATGGAGCATCAGTCCAAATGCAACAGTGAGTAGTAAAAGCAATTTTAGGACGATTGTAATTGAAATGGCTGTAAAATCATAAAAACAACCTCCTGTAATGTGATTAAATGGTTTATCACTTTTGACCAACAGGTGGCGCTGTAATCAAATAATTTTGGTGTGTTCTGTGTGAGGTGACAATGGCCAAAGATTATAGAATATACAAGACGTGTCACTCCTATAGTTTTGAATGGGGGAAAATGCAACGCTCAATATGGCCGCTCAATCGCAGCAAGCCCCGCCTTCTGAATGAAAGAGCCAATCGCTAATCTGTAAAGTCAGCGCATCACTGCAGCTGCCGTTAGAAGTCCCGGTTGCTATAGAAACAGTCAGCGTTCTGAGACGAGCTCTTAGGACTACACATGCGCACTGGCTGATCTTAGCCTGAAAAATACGCTTTTTATATCGCTATTTGAGCTAAATAAACAACATTTATGACAGAGTTGTGAGATTTCTTTGGTGATTTCAAATATGAAATTTAATCGTAAGCTTAGTGAACAGTTTTGGAGAATTTGATGTTTCCCCATTCAAAGAGATAGGAGTTGCACTTGTATGCCCAAGAGGCGTTTCAAAGATGGCCGCCGAGTGACATGACTTGTCTTAAAGAGACTGTGCAATGGCAAACACAAAGTTTATTATCATTTCAAAGCTTTGCAGAGATATAGCCTTAAGAGTCACTTTGGCACCATGCCTAAAATTTGTAGTGGCACTGTACGAAAACGGTTTTGTCTATCGACACAAAATCCCTAACTTTTTGTCAGCACAGTCTGAAGATGATCTGACTCGATTTTGGTGAAAATCGGACCAACGGTCGAGGAGGATTTTTCAGTAGGTTTTCAACTAATCAAAATGGCAGACAGGAAGATCGGCTTACTATGGCATAATTGGTATGCGTGTTGTCGACCCAAGGAATATTCTGAGACCAGTTTTGATACAATAGGCTAATGCAATCAAAAGTTATTAGCATTTTTTAAAATTTCATTCTGAATGGTTAGTGAATGGTTTATTACTCTTGACCAATAGGTGACGCTGTTACCAAATTGATGTGGCGTGGCCAGTTTGAGGTGAAAATGGCACATACAAAGTTTGGTGTAAATATGTCAAAGCTTTGCAGCGATACAGCCTCAGATGCAGTTTGGCATCTTTCCAGCAAATTCGTTGATGCGTTAAACGAAAACGGTTTCGTGTATCGTCACAAAATCAATTACTTTTTGCTAGCTTGGTCTGAAGATGATCCTAGTCAAATTTGGTGAAAATCGGACCAAGGGTGTAGGAGGAGATCGAAAAAGTAGGTTTTAAACTTAAATCAAAATGGCGGACAGGAAGTTCATCCAATTATGGTATAATTGGTATCTGTGTTCTTACCAGGACAGAGGGAGTCTATTTATACCAGTGTCATTGCAATAGGCAAAATTCATATAAAGCTATTAGCATTTCTTTTGAATTTCCCTATAACTTTCTACCCCAAGGTTGTTGTTGTTGTTGTTTATTTATTTATAGAGCACTTTTCAGGCTACACAGTAGCTCCAAAGTGCTGTACATCACAAGTTAAGATAATGTAAAAAGAAGAAGGACATAATTAAAACAAGACGACAACAACAACAACATCAATGATAAATAAACCTAATTTTAACATATTAATAGCCACAGAAATGTAGTTCAGGGAACATTATACCAAACAGTATTGCCTCTTTTCATTTTCATTTTTACATATCAATAGATTAATAGAATAAAGACCAAAGATTACCCGTTTAGTAATTAACCCGTTAGATTTACCCAAAACGAATTATATCTCATGTTTAACTACTACAGAGACATCAGAACCAGCGGCAAATGTCAGAAGGACTAGCCGAGTTGAGGCTGCTCTCGCTGGGAAACATGAGCACTGAGTGCCCGCTGATCGCATGGAGCTCACGTTTCCGAAATCGGCGAAGAACATTTTCAAATAGGCGCTGTCTTTACAAATAAACCACATATTTGAGTTTTAAACTACATTCTCGCCTGAAATAATCTTAAAACTACATTTCACGATACAATAACAGTAATATTTGGAAAATTATGCGAATAAATGGTGGTTGAAATACAATGTTGCATGAACTCAACCAATCAGCGTGCTCAGCACCCAAGTCCTGCCCCCGAAATTTCAGGATCTTTGAAAAAGTACTACCTCGCAAGCAAGGACTTTCTGAGGGGCACATAAGGGCCTTTCGCAACGCTTTAATTCCAGAACTAAATGCACCGACAGTGTGTACTAAGAAGTGATGTAAGCCGGTCGACAGCGACGTCATTTGTGCGTGGCGTTCAACAACAGAAACTAAGAAGAACAACATTAACAACAGGAGGATGGAGGACGCTGTGATCGGAGCTGTGTGTTTGTTGCGTCTCGCGGGTTTCACAATAATGGACATGGAAAGTCGACGTATACGTAAAGCGATTGAAAGAACGGAAAGGAGGACTAAGAATCTCCAACGACAACTGGCAGTGCTACATTTGCTACAAGTGCCTGCACTTCGGCGTCCGTCCATCCATCGCTGTTCTCCATACTTGAGAAATAAGTTGACACAATGTTTACAGTATGTTTACACAGTGTTTTAAATCATGGCGGGGGAGGGGGGTTTCATACGCGGTTGGCCAATCAATGTCTACTTACGTCACGGGTAGTACCAGTTGTGCTGGTTAGACCCTGCTCCGGAGTAGGAGCTAATTTGGTTCTAGAAAAAGGCAGTCCGGCACTAAAACTCGCACCCAGTTCCAGCGGTGCGAAAACACCAAAAAGTAGGTAGTTCCCACAATTAGTTCTGGTACTATGAAAAGGATCCCGCGGTGCGAAAGGCCCTAGAGCTGCATTACAGAGTGTCGTAAGCTATGGTTATTTTATCCCCTAATGCTTTAACATACAACTTTGATATAATTATCAACTGGCTGAGAGCTATATTGGTTCCGTGTGTGGTACGATAGAAGATGGCCGTAATGATTTCTGTGAGTGTCAGGGTTGCCAGGTTTTCGCAACAAAACCCGCCCAACTGCTACTCAAAACTAGCCCAATCGCATTTCAAAGATGTTCCCCGACAAAAATTACCGCATTAAGGGTGGTAAAATACACGTTTTTCGGCAGGGATCCTCCAGTAAAATTCGCATTCCAGGGTCTAAATATCACATTATTGGGGTCGCTTCAACCCGCGGCAACTGTTAAAGTAGCCCAATTCCACGGGAAAACCGCGGAGTTGGCAACACTGGTGAGTGTGTATGTGATCGTGCTCTGGCCACATGACTGAGCGCTCAAATTAACCTGTTTTTATACAGTCTATGGAATGAACGCAAGGGATTCATATATTTCATTCTAAAAGCAAAAAAAAAATTTTAAAAAGATATTTCGGTAAATGAAATTCTTACCAGAAGAATTGCATGAAAAATATGTCTGTTCCATCTGTATCGTCTCAGTGAACTTTTATGAGGTTTCATGCATGCGCAGTGAAGCAAATTGAACGTTTTCTGACGTTTCAGTGTGGATGAGAAACTTTTGTAAAATGCTTGAAAGCGCTAATATGGTTAGACACATTTTTAAAACAAAAATGCCATTTTTATGTGTATCTTGATTAATTTTGATATAGCCTTAGTGTCCACTGGCTGTTTTATTTGCTCACCAAATACATTTTAAATAACAAATGTAGACAGCATGCAGTAGCCAAATGTAATCACTTTTAATTCAAGGTATGCTTTGTGCAAAATAATAGATTTTCTTAAACTTTTGCATAATTAGCCTAAGTTCTAGATATAATGGTGTTAATATTAGAAGCAGATATTGGGTTTAATGTTACAGAATTTTTTTTAAAAATTTGTTTAAGCTAATTCCATATTATTGTTACAACTTAAATGCATGATGTCGTAATAACAAATGCCCAGTGCGAAAGCAGGATCTTCTCAGCTGCACTTAAAGGCAGCCTTAGTATTTGTCATGTGATCTCAACATTTCTACACTCGTGTGACATTCTTCATAAATATTTATTTCTGTAGAGCTGGAGATTTTAATAAGCATCAAATGAGTGAGTTCAGCTTTGAGAATGAAAACCAACCTGTTTGTTCCTCAGTATCTTCATGTTTGGCTCTGAATGTTTCTTCAATCTTCAGGTCTTCACTCTCCTCTTTAATAAAGACCATCTTTGTTTGTTCCTCCGTATCTTCATGTTTGTCTCTGAATGTGTCTTCAATCTTCAGGTCTTCACTCTGCTCTTTAATAAACACCATCTTTGTTTGTTCCTCAGTATCTTCATGTTTGTCTCTGAATGTTTCTTCAATCTTCAGGTCTTCACTCTCCTCTTTAATAAAGACCATCTTTGTTTGTTCCTCCGTATCTTCATGTTTGTCTCTGAATGTTCCTTCACTCTCCCCTTTAATAAAGACCATCTTTGTTTGTTCCTCAGTATCTTCATGTTTGGCTCTGAATGTTTCTTCAATCTTCAGGTCTTCACTCTCCTCTTTAATAAAGACCATCTTTGTTTGTTCCTCCGTATCTTCATGTTTGTCTCTGAATGTTCCTTCACTCTCCCCTTTAATAAAGACCATCTTTGTTTGTTCCTCCGTATCTTCATGTTTGTCTCTGAATGTTCCTTCACTCTCCCCTTTAATAAAGACCATCTTTGTTTGTTCCTCCGTATCTTCATGTTTGTCTCTGAATGTTCCTTCACTCTCCCCTTTAATAAAGACCATCTTTGTTTGTTCCTCCGTATCTTCATGTTTGTCTCTGAATGTTCCTTCACTCTCCCCTTTAATAAAGACCATCTTTGTTTGTTCCTCCGTATCTTCATGTTTGTCTCTGAATGTTCCTTCACTCTCCCCTTTAATAAAGACCATCTTTGTTTGTTCCTCCGTATCTTCATGTTTGTCTCTGAATGTTCCTTCACTCTCCCCTTTAATAAAGACCATCTTTGTTTGTTCCTCCGTATCTTCATGTTTGTCTCTGAATGTTCCTTCACTCTCCCCTTTAATAAAGACCATCTTTGTTTGTTCCTCCGTATCTTCATGTTTGTCTCTGAATGTTCCTTCACTCTCCCCTTTAATAAAGACCATCTTTGTTTGTTCCTCCGTATCTTCATGTTTGTCTCTGAATGTTCCTTCACTCTCCCCTTTAATAAAGACCATCTTTGTTTGTTCCTCCGTATCTTCATGTTTGTCTCTGAATGTTCCTTCACTCTCCCCTTTAATAAAGACCATCTTTGTTTGTTCCTCCGTATCTTCATGTTTGTCTCTGAATGTTCCTTCACTCTCCCCTTTAATAAAGACCATCTTTGTTTGTTCCTCCGTATCTTCATGTTTGTCTCTGAATGTTCCTTCACTCTCCCCTTTAATAAAGACCATCTTTGTTTGTTCCTCCGTATCTTCATGTTTGTCTCTGAATGTTCCTTCACTCTCCCCTTTAATAAAGACCATCTTTGTTTGTTCCTCAGTATCTTCATGTTTGGCTCTGAATGTTTCTTCAATCTTCAGGTCTTCACTCTTCTCTTTAATAAACTCCATCTTTATAACAGTGTGTCACGTGGATCTCAGCAGCTTCTGCAGGAGTTTTTCAGTGTGTTTGGACACTTCGTCCTGTTTGAGATGAGAATAATTAACATAGAAATTAAATGTAAACATAAATGTAAACTAAATTTCAATCAGCTCCCTACTGAGTCAGCACACTGGTAAGGAAGTCAATCTGAGCTGCGTTTCCCAAAAGCATTGTAAGCTTATGGCGCTTTTCCACTGCGTGGTACGACTCGGCAAGGCTCCGTTTGCGTTTCCACTGCAGTTCAGTACCGCTTTAGAGTGGGCGGGATTATTCACATGTCGTTATAGTTGCGCCGCCGCCTCTACTACCCCGACTCCTAAAAAAATGTTTTTCATTCCACGTCGCCCCATCTAGCTTTCGCTGGATCCGCTCCTCTGCTATCAACGATAGGAACGTCTGTTCTTCCGCAACAGACAACAAAACTTTTTGGTTGTTAAAAAAAAGGTGCGCTTGTTCGAAACAGTTGCGTTCGATCCTTCGCTAGCTGTACAGATTTAAATCTGGCGGTTCTGTTGTGTTTCTGTCGCAAGTTCAGTGACGCAGGTAGTGACAATTCTCTCCGGCCAATCCGTGATCAGCAGAGTTTACACGTCACGTTTTGGTAACGGTACGGTTCACTTGGAACCTCAACCGAGGTGGTACTAAAAAAAGTACCAGGTACCAGGTACTGTACCCAGTGGAAAACCCCCAAAAAGTGAACCATACCGAGCCGTACCATGCAGTGGAAAAGCGCTATTAAATACATCGTAGACCCATTGAAACCAATGGAGTAATGATCAATTTAGGCTCACGATACTTTTGGGAAATGCAGCCCAGAGTGAGAGTTAATGGACTTAAATTACCTGATTAAAAATATATTTACAAATTACACAGTATTGTTTATTATTTATCTGGTATTCAATTGTTTGTAGATTACCCTTTCATGAAAACACTTGCAGTTGGGTTTGTAAATGTTCTCATTACACACATTTGTGTTTGTTGTTCTAGTTAATGATGAGAATGTATTTGTATTGTGCTTTTCTTAAACCCAAAGCGCTACAGTAAAACAGAAACACAAAAAGAACAATTCAAATTACAATAGTTAATAAAAATAAATAAAAAACGTATAAATAGTAGAGCCCGACCGATATGGGTTTTTTGGGGCCGATACCGATATTAGGGAGTAAAAAAAGACCGATATCGATATATCGGCCGATATTCTGTGTATATTATAGTACAGTATCAGTCAAAAGTTTGGACACTTTCCCATTCGTGTGTTCAAACATTTGACTGGTACTATATATAGAATACAGTATATACATAAACATTTTTTGCAATGATCACTCAGATTTGGTGATCAAACACTTATAATGACGTGACAGAGATACATAATGGAGGTAGGGCATTTAAAAATTTAAAAATAAACTTTATTATCCAAAATGAGTCTGACATCAGTGCACTGAACAGTAAACTTGATTCCATTCAACTTTATTCCGTTGAAGTTTATTTCACTTCGGAACATTAATTCACGGATTTGCGCTACTGTCTTCACACACAGACACAATTTACTAGAGAAGTGTGAAGTGTGACATAATATACCTCTTTAAATAAATACAATGTCACATATAAATTCACGTCTCGCACACTTTAATGCCCTTTGAATGTAACGTGTACGTTCCCTTGGGACTGGAATCATGGCGGAATTTCATGTGTAGTCGAATAAGACAATGCTTGAATGCTGCTGCCTGAACAAGAGACCTCCTTACTGAAGTGAAAGTGTTGACTGGTGTCACTATCTCGTGAATGCGCCGGCGGATCTACACCAAATTCAGGGGATCCCTTCACCCTCTTCGCTTGATCGGTCGGCGCCGGACCGTGAATTTAACCACCCGTAACTCCCGAACCCTATCACCCCTAGGGTGGTCTCATTCGAAAGTGGGCCTCTAGACATACACTCGATTTGCGTTCGAGAGGGTTCCTCGAGCTGAAGGGATCCCCCGAATTTGGTGCAGATTCGCCACGCCGTTACAGAGATATGGCCGTTCAAAGTTTCAATGATTTTCCATAGACTTAAGTTTTAAAGCGTTTCATCCAGGTCGCCAGTAGCAAACAATGGAGCGCGCTCTGCTGGACAAACTAATTACACCATTTCAAGCATTTTATCTGCATTATATGTTCAGTAAAAGTAAATGTTCATATCGGCGGCATATACGGCGATACCGATATATCGGCGACAGGCTCATAACGGCCGATAATATCGGCAAAACTATAAATCAGTCGGGCTCTAATAAATAGTTGTTGCATGTACACTGTTTTGAGCAGCAGATGTCGTCAGTGCGTGGCGATTCAAAACACAGGGGTTAAAGTAAAAAAAAAAACTTTTTCGGGGGGTGGGGTGGGGCGGGGCAGCACATGCAAAGCATGCAATGACTGTGGCAACTTTCACATTTGAAAGGATACTATGGCAAAGTTATTGCTTTCTTTCTTCAAACTGATCTTTTTTTTATGAATATATGGTTGGCCTGAAGAATGAAAGCTGTTTCATACACTTTTTAAAAATTATGAGCTATATAACAGCTTATCGACACTAGGGGTGTAACAATACACTTAGCTCATGAGATGAGACAAAATACAGATACTTGGTTCACTAGATCGTGACAATATTTTAATACTATTTTTAAGAAATTTTCAGTGACAAAATATTTGTCTTTTAATTACAAAAAGTAAAACAATGCAGTTGTATTTAGAAATATTTTAACTAATCTAGGGCTGTAACTAATGATTATTTTGGTAATCAAGTAATCTACTGATTATTTTGACAACAGAGTAATCTGATATTTTTTAGTAACACAAATAGACCTAAGTGAAAACCAGGCTTTAGCATGACTATTTATATACAGTATAAACTAACAATGAGGCAATAATAATTGGCTAAAATAAAATATTAAAACCAAGAAGTTACATGATTGTATTGAACAACACTGTTAAAATACAGAATGTAATATGCCTATACATAATATGAACATAACCAACTTAAGTACATTATGTATTATAACAAATAAGAAGGTGCCAACGGCCTGGTGACGTTTCACTTTACAGCGTGATTAAACGATGTTTAAATCCATTTTATTTTAATATATGGCCACAAATATGGCAACAAAACATTCTGATCGTCTGCTTCTAATTGCAGCTTCAAAGGCCTCTACAGGATACCAGACGAGGAATAATATATTTATATCCAAACTTTTGTATAACCCCAAGAATTGTGTTTTTTGGTTACTCTGAATTTAGACCCTTCTCACTGTAAATGTATTATTAATCTATTGCTATACCTTGCTAATAAGTGTAATATTCATAAGTGTACATTTTCAAAGAAAACTCCCTACTTTTTTATTTTCAGGAAAGATTTTGATGTGCACGTAAACTCTTTAAGAAACTCGAATAATTCTATTGCATGTAAGACTCTTAGTAAGGTAACATATTATGCTTTGGAGTATTGTTTGTAACCCTTATTGTCTTATGTTCTTACTTGTCTTTGTAATTGTATTTGTTCTTCTATTGCATGATTAAAAAAAACAAGTTTAAATCCATTCAATTATAATATTTGGCCACATGAAATCGCGATGTACAATAAATGGCATATTTAGAAACAGGTTGATGTATTCTCCTGTGTTGGCAAAGGTTTATAAATGATCTACGTTACAAATCTAGTGAGATAATGTACACTGTTTTCCCAGATTAATGCAAGTCAAATTCACAGCATATGCAGAGGAAGAGTTTAGCCCCTTTCACACATGCAGTCTTCACTGGAAAAATACCAGTAAGCTACCATTAATAGATCAGGTGTGAACAGGATTTGTTCTGGCAATCATATCGTTCTTATGGAGATGACATGATTACTCTAAACGGTTTACAAAGTATAGAGTTTTTCTATGTAAATATGCACTAGATTGTGACTCTGCAGTTGGATACTATATTATGCGCGTCTCGTGTTTAGAAGAGCTAAAACTTCTGATTTGCCTAGTAATGTTAGTTTGGGTGAGAGTGAAAGCTGTGCTCCTCTCATACCATTGGTAGGCGAACTCATGAACTCGAAAGTGATATCAATCAACAAGATTTGTCTTTCAAATGTAGGACTATTTTTTACCTCCGCTGCCAAACAACGCTGCACGCCGGAGATCCGGTCAGTTGCGGTGCCGGAGAACTTCAAGCCCTAAACAGCGAATCACTTCGCGATTGATTCAGTTGAGTCGGAGTCTCTAAAAGCTCCGTTTCTCCAGCACTGCTGGTCAGTAACCGACCTCGTGTTTAAAATACAACTGATTCACAATCACAGCATGTGGAGCTACACGAGACCGGTTCTCTTACTCGTGTGCGGGAGCGCTTTACACGCATAAAACACTCATTAATATCACTAGATAAAGCGCCACAGTGTTTCACAGGTTAATAATTAATTTCACAGTTTTATACACAATTTTCTAAACGAGTTTAGTTGATTGAAACACTTTAAACTATTGAAAGCGCTCACCTTTCTTCAGCCGAAACACAGGCTGCTTAGTAGGTACTACATTTGAATCTGAACGAACTACTCGACCGTTAAAACAGTAGGTTCTATATAGTATGAATGCGAGTAGTATGAATGGAATTCGGACTACTACATCCGCCAGGCTGATGTTGTCACGTGACATGCGTCTTCACAACAGCGCCCAAATTTAAAGAGCCCGCGCTACTACTGAACACGTGTTACATTATGTCTGAATTTATTATGTCTTTTATTAATTTTTATAGTTTTATTTGACTTATTTTAATACTTCAACAAACTAAATGGAAATGAAATAATATATATATTGAATTTATAAATGCGTATGTATATATATACACACACATGTAGTTGCTTTTTTGGTGTTTGGCTTAGTGTTGTGTTAGAATCGTTATACTCGTACCTTTTGTTCTTTACTATTTTGAATTGTTTTTAGCTTTATGAAATGTTGTTGTATGCATTTGTCATTTGTATGTAATCTCTTTATTTTTAACATGTATATAGGTAGTATTTATAAAGTTTGAGCATTGAGTTTTGGATCTGTTTGCTTCTGTTGTCCTCATTTCAGCGAATCACTTCGCGATTGATTCAGTTGAGTCGGAGTCTCTAAAAGCTCCGTTTCTCCAGCACTGCTGGTCAGTAACCGACCTCGTGTTTAAAATACAACTGATTCACAATCACAGCATGTGGAGCTACACGAGACCGGTTCTCTTACTCGTGTGCGGGAGCGCTTTACACGCATAAAACACTCATTAATATCACTAGATAAAGCGCCACAGTGTTTCACAGGTTAATAATTAATTTCACAGTTTTATACACAATTTTCTAAACGAGTTTAGTTGATTGAAACACTTTAAACTATTGAAAGCGCTCACCTTTCTTCAGCCGAAACACAGGCTGCTTAGTAGGTACTACATTTGAATCTGAACGAACTACTCGACCGTTAAAACAGTAGGTTCTATATAGTATGAATGCGAGTAGTATGAATGGAATTCGGACTACTACATCCGCCAGGCTGATGTTGTCACGTGACATGCGTCTTCACAACAGCGCCCAAATTTAAAGAGCCCGCGCTACTACTGAACACGTGTTACATTATGTCTGAATTTATTATGTCTTTTATTAATTTTTATAGTTTTATTTGAGTTATTTTAATACTTCAACAAACTAAATGGAAATGAAATAATATATATATTGAATTTATAAATGCGTATGTATATATATATACACACACATGTCGTTGCTTTTTTGGTGTTTGGCTTAGTGTTGTGTTAGAATCGTTATACTCGTACCTTTTGTTCTTTACTATTTTGAATTGTTTTTAGCTTTATGAAATGTTGTTGTATGCATTTGTCATTTGTATGTAATCTCTTTATTTTTAACATGTATATAGGTAGTATTTATAAAGTTTGAGCATTGAGTTTTGGATCTGTTTGCTTCTGTTGTCCTCATTTACGCATAAAACACTCATTAATATCACTAGATAAAACGCCACAGTGTTTCACAGGTTAATAATTAATTTCACAGTTTTATACACAATTTTCTAAACGAGTTTAGTTGATTGAAACACTTTAAACTATTGAAAGCGCTCACCTTTCTTCAGCCGAAACACATACTGCTTAGTAGGTACTACATTTGAATCTGAACGAACTACTCGACCGTTAAAACAGTAGGTTCTATATAGTATGAATGCGAGTAGTATGAATGGAATTCGGACGTACATCCGCCAGGCTGATGTTGTCACGTGACATGCGTCTTCACAACAGCGCCCAAATTTAAAGAGCCCGCGCTACTACTGAACACGTGTTACATTATGTCTGAATTTATTATGTCTTTTATTAATTTTTATAGTTTTATTTGAGTTATTTTAATACTTCAACAAACTAAATGGAAATGAAATAATATATATATTGAATTTATAAATGCGTATGTATATATATATACACACACATGTCGTTGCTTTTTTGGTGTTTGGCTTAGTGTTGTGTTAGAATCGTTATACTCGTACCTTTTGTTCTTTACTATTTTGAATTGTTTTTAGCTTTATGAAATGTTGTTGTATGCATTTGTCATTTGTATGTAATCTCTTTATTTTTAACATGTATATAGGTAGTATTTATAAAGTTTGAGCATTGAGTTTTGGATCTGTTTGCTTCTGTTGTCCTCATTTGTAAGTCGCTTTTGGATAAAAGCGTCTATGACTAAATAAATAACAGATCACGCCTGCGTCGACAGCTTGTAGATCATTTATCAAATAAGGCAAGTACAATCAGCTATTTAGCTAGCACGTCTTACCTCCGAATAAAAAGTCATGTCTGTGAACACCATGCCAGAGGCTCGTTTGGAGCAACGAAATAAAGTAATTTATTGTTATAAATAAATGCACAAAAATAAACAGGACAAACAAAAGACATGAATCAATGAATAAACTTGAATGAATACATAACACACAATTGGATAAATAGAGAGAGAGAGAGAGGGAGAGAATGAATACATACAATATATATACATAGCCTAAATAAATATTATAGATAGATACAATATATACATATTCTAAAATATATATATATATATACACACACACACACATTTACAGACTGAGCCCTACAACCGACTGCCGCCTGAATGCTGCTGTGCCAATTCTTCGACTGTACTTGGAAGATGGATCTGACCTCCGTCCAAACCTCCGGCTTTCACGACAGTCCATCACGTCCCTCATCGCCGCTTTGAAGTCAGATTCTGACCGTGGCTGGGAGAAAGATGTTGAGGTGCTGGTGTGTCTCTACTGGCTGGCCCACGCAGCATCGTACAGGCTGCTGTCACTGGGCTTCGACATCCCAAAGTCCTCGGTGCATGACATTGTGCACAGAATCAGCAGAGCAGTCATCAGTGTTTTGAGGAGGCTGATCGCTTTCCCGACCCCGGATGACCTGGAGGCAGTGGGGGCAGGTTTTGCCCAGCTGGCTGGGTCTCCAGTTTTCCACATGGTAGCTGGTGCAATAGACGGATGCCACATCCGGATCAAGCCACCAGCAAGTGATGCCCCATGCTATTTTAACAGGAAGCTGTTCCACTCTGTTCAGCTGCAGGCCATCGCCGACCACAAGGGGAAGTTCCTCCATATCTTTGTTGGATATCCCGGGTCTGAAAAAAATAAAATCTTACTTCATATTTTTGTTTTAGGTTCTCCCACTTTTGCCCTCAAGTCCCTGCTCTGTCACAATAAATGCACAGAAACTGAGCATAAAAAGAAGGCAGTAAGACCTTTGCTTGACGTGTTAGTATTTACTACGTTCAGAGTCGACAGCACCTGAATAAAAGTACATTTGACATAACTTGTTTACTTACTCAAACCCTTTGATGGCAGCATTACGCTTTCCAGTGAAGGCTTCATTAGCCACTCTCCACTGGATAAGGAGCTGAGTGTGTTCATCAGTCCCTGTAATGTCAAAGCAGTAACCACTAGTCATTATCAACCCATTAATGCTACATTGACAAGCTGTGGCATATTTATTAACAGTAGCTTAGTATGTAGCTAACTAAATATTAGTAAAAGAGGGGGAAAAAATGTTTTACATTTTCTAATCTCATTAAACTGCTTAACAACGAACGTCTCCGTTAAAAAAGCAGTTAACAAGCTGATGTACAACAGCATCGACACTAGCTCGATCTGTTCGTTTAACTTGATGTGCTCAGTAATAACAGTGATTAAACATCTTTTTACAGCCGATTCACAATGTTTAAACTTTCAATAAGTCAGCCGTTCACTTAGATCATGTTAAACAAGTGCAATTTAACCACAATGAACAAGGTTTTTCAAGAGCAAGAGCCGCGTCGTTCACGAATATGGCGCCTCCTCTCCCGTGGCCTCATGGGATAGTAAAGTGTCCATCCTATGCATGCTACGGAATTCGGGCGGAAGTAGTAGGTCATCCGGGTACTTCTCGCCTACTGTTTTTCGAATACTATGAATTCGGACATACTACTCGCCTCGGCATACTGTTTTCCGCCTACTATATAGTATGGAAGTATGCGATTTCGGACCGACCCCGGATGACCTGGAGGCAGTGGGGGCAGGTTTTGCCCAGCTGGCTGGGTCTCCAGTTTTCCACATGGTAGCTGGTGCAATAGACGGATGCCACATCCGGATCAAGCCACCAGCAAGTGATGCCCCATGCTATTTTAACAGGAAGCTGTTCCACTCTGTTCAGCTGCAGGCCATCGCCGACCACAAGGGGAAGTTCCTCCATATCTTTGTTGGATATCCCGGGTCTGAAAAAAATAAAATCTTACTTCATATTTTTGTTTTAGGTTCTCCCACTTTTGCCCTCAAGTCCCTGCTCTGTCACAATAAATGCACAGAAACTGAGCATAAAAAGAAGGCAGTAAGACCTTTGCTTGACGTGTTAGTATTTACTACGTTCAGAGTCGACAGCACCTGAATAAAAGTACATTTGACATAACTTGTTTACTTACTCAAACCCTTTGATGGCAGCATTACGCTTTCCAGTGAAGGCTTCATTAGCCACTCTCCACTGGATAAGGAGCTGAGTGTGTTCATCAGTCCCTGTAATGTCAAAGCAGTAACCACTAGTCATTATCAACCCATTAATGCTTCATTGACAAGCTGTGGCATATTTATTAACAGTAGCTTAGTATGTAGCTAACTAAATATTAGTAAAAGAGGGGGAAAAAATGTTTTACATTTTCTAATCTCATTAAACTGCTTAACAACGAACGTCTCCGTTAAAAAAGCAGTTAACAAGCTGATGTACAACAGCATCGACACTAGCTCGATCTGTTCGTTTAACTTGATGTGCTCAGTAATAACAGTGATTAAACATCTTTTTACAGCCGATTCACAATGTTTAAACTTTCAATAAGTCAGCCGTTCACTTAGATCATGTTAAACAAGTGCAATTTAACCACAATGAACAAGGTTTTTCAAGAGCAAGAGCCGCGTCGTTCACAAATATGGCGCCTCCTCTCCCGTGGCCTCATGGGATAGTAAAGTGTCCATCCTATGCATGCTACGGAATTCGGGCGGAAGTAGTAGGTCATCCGGGTACTTCTCGCCTACTGTTTTTCGAATACTATGAATTCGGACATACTACTCGCCTCGGCATACTGTTTTCCGCCTACTATATAGTATGGAAGTATGCGATTTCGGATGCAGCTATAGGCTGTGTTAGAAATGGCATACTAGCTTAGTGCCCAGTACACAGTGCATAATGCCTACTATTTTTTAAAGATTAGTGTGTGAAAACGTATACAATGGCTGCGTCCGAAACTGCCTACTTCTCTACTATACAGTAGGCAAAAAGCAGTAGGCGAGCGAATAAGTATGTCCGAGTCGTTAGTATTCATAAAAGAGCAGTTGAGAATTACCTGGGTGATGTACTAATTCTCGCGAGATTCGGACACGCGTCTACTTAAAGTGCATCCGAAACCGCCTACTTCTCTACTATACAGTAGGCAAAAAGCAGTAGGCGAGCGAATAAGTATGTCCGAAACCTCAGTATTCATAAAAGAGTAGGCGAGAAGTTCCCGGATGTCCTACTGCTTCTACCCAGCTTCTTGAGTGCTCGTCGATGGTTACTTTTCTATCCCAGGAGGCCACGCGAGAGGATACATCATAAAGAAGAGGATGCGTCATAATCGAACATGGCAGAAAATTTGGATGAGGGTGTTTACAAATATAAGTATTACAAACCAAAAACACGATTCCTTATTTTAAATTCGCATTTGTCAAACTACTTTAGAGCAAATTGTTGAAAGTGTAAAGATGCTGAATGGTATAGTATAGTTGTGATGTTGCTGTAAAAACATGTTTTATTATGTATAGCTAACATAGGGCTCCAGGAAGCACACGTACATCTCCAAAGTAGATTTACAGACAAATCTCAGAGGTAGCTTGACTCTTGTCTGGATGTTACAGGGACAGATGAGCACACACGTCTGCTTCTCCGGCGGAGACAAGAGCGGCTAATGAAGCAATGCTGCCGTCAAAGGCTTTGAGTGAGTATACTACAGAAATGAATAAAACATCTTTTAAATCTTAAGTTGTAGTTTATTTTAATTATTGTAATTTCAAACAGAGTTATCACAGCACTTTTCTGATTCTTGATTCCTGTGCATTTGCTGCAGAGCTTGTGTGGTGGAGCAGGACCTGCAAGGAAAGGTGACGGCGGCATTTGTGGGAAAACCTGAAACAAAAATATAAATAAGATAATTCTGTTACTTCTAATACAGAAATCAAATGACATTGTGCTGTTAAAATTACTGCTTTTGTATTATATTTGTGCTTCTTTGCAGGCTCTGAAATGTCTGCAGACTGGTGTGAGGATGGAGAAGTCCACAGCAGCATCCTGGAAATGGTCCAGTGCCGCGGATGAGTCGCTCCATCACTCCACCTCTTACTGTCTCATCTGGACCGGATGCTGCTGTGCTCTCTTCATCCTCAGTGACCCCAGAGCCAGCGAGAACATCTAGAGAAAGACCAAAAGACACTGAGGATGTGAGTTTGGTCAAGTTTGTCCTGCTGGCTTGCAGTCAACGAAACCCGAGTTTCAGAAGCTTCAAAAGCATCATCAAATAATGTCATGAAGCTTCTGAAAGTCAGAATTACATACAAGCTCAGGGAAAGATGGTAGTATCTTTAACAATGAACAATCATAACGACAAAAAGCAGAAAACATAAATATAATGGGTTTGCATACATTATATGCACAGAAAAAAAAGGCAAAATGACAAGGTTAAATATATTTGAATAATCATAATAGTCATATAATCAATGCATCAAAATATTGCATTTGTTGTTGTTTATAAGCCTGAGGGATGAAACAAGAGAGTTAAATTCAACAAGAAAAAGAGGAAAACAAAGGAGATTTAAGCCGGTTTTTGTTTATGGATGAACAATTTTGCACATAAAATAAAGTAACAACATATTCAAGAGATAACGATTTTGGGTTTTAGTAATAAATAATAATATATTTAAGGATTAAACTGTGGGTCACATTAGTAAGGTTAAAAATATAAAAATTAAAATCAACCCAAAATGTATTGGTTATACTACAATCACATTAAAAGGGCAGCTGTTTCTTCAACAAGAACACAAAATGAGAACATTTCATAAACATCAGAATGTTTACAGAGATCAATTAAACCTGCCGCTCGTATAGGTTGCGCTTGTTATAACTTCGTAGATCACATGATAACGTCAACATGGCGGATGAAGTCTGGATCGCATTCATACTTAACGAGATTTGGCTGTAGAGTGCCTACTCTTTTAGCGTTTGTTAAGTTCATTGAGTAGGCGGTTTCAGACGCAGCCAGTAAGCAACAAATGTTTCAGAGTCATAGACTTAATTTGCGGGTGGGACGGGTGGGACATGTCCCCACCACTTTTTGCCAGGGTTGATATTGTCCCTTCCACTTTTTGAAAGTAATTGAAAAATATATTGCGGAAGGTATGTATTAAAGGGAAAACAAGATCAACAAATCATTCTTCATAATCTAATTAGGGTGATAAAAACAACAACAACAACATTTGACTCCTTATGCATGCATAACTCGTAATAACGACGTGATTTGCAGCTGTCGCTTTTTTCGTAATGTCATTAGGCTATAGCATTGTATTTTAAAAACGGAGAGCTTCCTTGTGCTAAGTAGGCCTGCCCTCTACTAAAGATTTTTCTAGTCGACTAGTAGCACGTTATATTAAATTGATTAATATAATATATTTATCATACTTCAATATCAAAGCACCGGCAAAGTGATTATGACAATATTGATGGTTTTCACGCTTAAGTAAAGTAAAACACCGCTTCTTAAACCAGAGAAGGTGAACATGTTGGTATTCTTGTGGGGAGAAAGAAAAAAACATGCAAGCACTGTCACCGGCAGCAAGTTTAGTTTTACTTTTCTTTTTCTTTTGTTTTCATTTTGAAAAGCTTATCTTTGCTGTGTACCTCACCTTATGCTATGGACGCTCTCTCTTTTTTCTTTTTGTTTCTGATTCCTCAGTGTTTGCTAAACGTTCTGTAATGTATTAGTCATTATATAGCCTAATACAGCATGTAGGCCTATGCCATGCCTCATCTTATTCATTTTTGTTAATAACGTTTTGTAAGCTAGTTAGTCATTGAATCTTACTGTTTTATTGTTGTTGTGCATTTTAATTAAAAATAATGAATCCATCTTTTTTTTTTGTCTGAAAAGGTGAAAGGTGTATAGATGTAAGCAAAACAGACAATTATAATTTATAAAATTTATTTAAAAAAAATTTAAAACCTGACAAGATCGTGAAATCGAAAGTGAAAGCCTCCAAGCCTGGCTTATAACATGGCAAAAGAGGAACTCCCGTTCACAAAATTCAAATCACAAATAATACTACTGATGAAAAAGAACAGGTTGAATGTTAACTACTTTCGTTTCCATATAACTATAAACTATGATAAAAGTTCATCAGCATGCATTGATTAAAAAGGTGAAAGGTGTATAGATGTAAGCAAAACAGACAATTATATTTTATAAAATGTATTTTAAAAAAATGTAAAACCTGACAAGATCGTGAAATCGAAAGTGAAAGCCTCCAAGCCTGGCTTATAACATGGCAAAAGAGGAACTCCCGTTCACAAAATTCAAATCACAAATAATACTACTGATGAAAAAGAACAGGTTGAATGTTAACTACTTTCGTTTCCATATAACTATAAACTATGATAAAAGTTCATCAGCATGCATTAATTAATAGCATGTTATAGTGCAAAAAAACCCCCAACCAACTGAGAAAGTTAATCGCAAAAGAGCGACTGGTGGGAAGAATGAGTCTGGAGCCCTGAATTGCCCAGCTCCCTCTGTCAATGATCTAGCACCCCTCAGCACCTGTATTCAAAATTCTCTGGCGCTGCCCCTGGTACATCCATGTATTTTTGAAAAGCAAAAATTAAGTTTGTCCAACTCACATGAACGCCACCACAAAGTCATTATTACGAGTGGGGAAACTCAAAATTTTCTTTAAGCCCCGAGTTTCCGAGTTGGGGGCGTGTCAATGAGAAACATGGCGGAATCGATGGATGCAACGTCTGTAGTTGACGGTAATTTTTTTGTTTAAATTGATAGTATAGTTGTCCTATAAACTTAAATTGGTCATGTTCTTGTTACGCAGCTAGTTAATGAAATCCAAGTAAAAAAAATGCTATCATTTTTGCACCTATAGGTGAAAAATCTTTTGATTTGCCATGTTGCATTTAGCTAACAACTTTTTTTAATCTCATTATTTTAGCATTTGTTGATGCTGAAAATCAGTTATACTGGGATCCTGGTCTAAAAAAAATATTAAAAACGCAAAACACACCTGATGCGAATTCATTTGCTCTTCATTTTCTATAAGCAGAGTTAACAGACCCTGTTGTATTTTCTTGTAATTTATTAAAAGAAGGTACACCGCCAACTTGAACGCACCCGACGTCGTAATTACGACTTGTCAACTCGTAAGTACGCACGTCCCAGGAGGACTTGAACGCAGCATAAGTGCAAATAATGATAAATTCTGTTTACACTAAAATAATGTCACGTGTGTGCATAGATCAGGAACAGGCAGGAGAATCAGAGTAGTAGTGATGTTCGGTTCTTGAACGAAACGTTCTTTTGAGCCGGTTCTCAGAAAGTAAAGGGTCGAGCCGGTTCACAAATCGAACTGAATCAAACTTTAGTTCTGGGCTGATGATGCAGGAGGCACAGCCGAAGTAGCACGTCCAACTCTAAAAGAACCGAATGAGCCGGTTCAACCAACTGTCGAAGTTTGCCGAGGATTACCGAGGACTCTACAAGAACCGAATGAGCCGTGGCGCAGTTTGCCGAGGATTACCGAAGATTCTGACGAGTGAGTTGACGATACCGTGCAAGCCTGAAATAACGTACTGGAAATATGCGTATTATGACTGTTATTAATTTACATTTGATTAAAACCTGTAAAAACCTTTCTTTTGAGCGATGTAAATACATTTTACAATAGTTTACTGTCAATGCATATTATATTAAAAGTTGCTTAAGCGAAATCAAGGAGTTTATAAGACTGGTTTATTCATTCTTTATTCGGTAGACATGTAGAATATATCCGCGTTTGTCCATCAATGTCTACAATGTGTGCTGTAGGTACGAAACTTTTAGGAATCTTATCCAAGTTGTAGGCTAGTCAATATTGGTCAGTCAGTCGTATCTGAGGACCTGCGAATGAAACTGACCACAAACACCATTAACTTAAGTGAATTATATGGTAATAATCAACAATATGCTTTCGCACATATATCTTATTTTTTGAATGTTTCAATACGTGTTGACACAAATGACTTATTTGAATTTTTCATTGATACAACATTGCACTGCAGGCAGGCCGACGACTGACCAAGGCGGAGCCGGAGGGATGAGGGAGCCCTGAGAAGCCGTATGGCTCATAGATTCCGGTGGAGCCGAGGGAGGGAGGAGCCGAACTGTTGACGGACTGAGGTGGAGCAGGGGGCACAAAGGCTGGAGGCGGAGACAGGGGATACATGGCGCTGGATGAGGCTGCTGGCCTGCAGACACTTGGCAAAACCTTACTGATATGGGCTGCTGTGGGGCTGGAGGACAGCAGCTGAACTGGGGCTGAGGAACTGGCTGACGGAGGAGCTGGGAGAGGGAGGCTGGGTGGGAGCTTGAGAGTCACAGGGGGCTTAGGAGATACAGGAGAGCTGGATGGATCCAGCGGAGACACAGGAGACATTGGAGATACTTGGGAATTTACCTATCGGTAAGCCCCGTCCCCCTTAGTTACTGTTGCATTTCAAGTGAATAATTAACTAACACTTTAATACACTTTAATACATTAACTAACTGGAACATTATTGTAAAGTGTTACAATTATTTGTTATTAAAACATATACCTTCACAAAAACACAGTTAAATTAAACTGAAAACAAGCAGCATGTGTGCATGATTTGGCATGGCAGCCAATACAAATAATTAATAACCATTTCCTTACCTAAATCCTGCGTTTGGACCATAGACTGTATAAAAACATGGACGTAGTGTCCGTAACGTAACCCGTAGACTTCCGACGAGCGTTTTGAAGCCTAAAGTAGGCGGAGCCAGCCGTCGCCATCTTGGCAGCGCGTCACTCCCGGATAATCGAAAATGGGCAAAGAGGCGGGAGCTGGCTGCTGAAACCACGCCCACCTAGCTCCACCTGTCACTCAAGTGGCCACGCCCTTAATTATGCAGAACTTTAAGGCTTAATATAATCTAAACGGATAAGTTATAAAAAAATTCACCCCCTCACAGTTGTCATGAAGGGCAAAATTAGCTATATAGACCAAAATAATTTTTTGAACCAGGCTGTAAACATGTTTTTTTCTGCTGTAAAGTTGGGCATTTTAACATGGGGAGTCTATGGGACTGACTCCCTTTTGCAGCCAGCCTCTAGCGGCCAGTTGATGAATTACAGTTTAAGTCACTTCCATGTTGGCTTCACGAGAGAGACCGGAAGTTTCCGCTCGGTTTGGACCAGGCTCGGTTGCAGAATCACATCCCTCTGTGCCTCTGAAATTATTATCTTTTTCTATATATAGTGTAGTAGTTAGCTATCTCTGCGTCATACACCGCTTTTCAAGCATGAAAAATAAGTTTCTTTTAAATACTGAATATATTATCGTATACAGCATGCAAAGAGCGCTCCCTTTAAATTTATTAAAAACTTTCACTCATTCATCACGATCTCACAAAGTTCCGTTTTAACCAATGAATGAACCTTTGCTGGTTTAAGCTGGTCCTTTGCTGGTTTATGCTGGTCCTTTGCTGGTTTAAACTGGTCCTTTGCTGGTTTA
>NW_015505965.1:501974-519441 GCF_001515645.1 Sinocyclocheilus grahami
TTAGAAATTCATGTATCAAATATGATCTAGTAAAATTTGTAGGGTTAATAATGTGCTTTATAATTCAGAAGGACTCAGCATTTTCACACTAAAGTGCTTGTGAGACATTGGAGAGCTGTCTGTCTGTAATCTATTGACTCTTTCTCTTCCCATTGCTGCACTGCTGCTATCATTAGAGGCAGACCCACACTGCAATCTCTATATTTCCCCAAAGACAGATTATGTCTTTCCACTGCAGTATTTTTCGAGCACAATAGGACCATGGAGGCATGTGTAATACAATATACTGTACCAACTGTCCACAGCAAACAAATGGACAACTTTAGTTTTCAATTTAATTTCAGTGTCATGTGTGTCAGCCTCCTGTGAAATTGAATCGTGTGGATTTGTATGGCTGGGATGGTTTATTGGTCTAAATAATGAAAGATCACCTTATACCTTGCCTACCCTGCACCCTAAACTCTGTACTCTGGCACGATAAGAGTATTTTTAAATTGAAATATATCTCTGATGTGCTCTTTGAAGCCATGTTTCTTTAATAGATATTATGAATGTCAGTCTGATACAACTTCACTGTTACTGGGACACAATGCAGAGACAAAACATCTGACATCTGTTCTTGGTTACACACATGAGACACTAACATTCTTGTTCACTATTATGAAACTGAACAAGAGGAAGCACAAGATTTCAAGATTTCCAAGCAGAGGAAATGTATATGAAATGTATATGATTTAACTGTCTGTATTTAACGCCAGCTTAATTTCTGTTCATCTTAGAATATGAGGAAAGACTTTTTTTTTAATTTTTTTGGAAGAGTGATAGTTAAGATTTTTTACTTCAGGAAGTTTCAAATGATTTTTTCGCGCAAAATTGGACGGAGCCAGCCGTCGCCATCTTGGCAGCGCGTCACTCCCGGATAATCGAAAATGGGCAAAGAGGCGGGAGCTGGCTGCTGAAACCACGCCCACCTAGCTCCACCTGTCACTCAAGTGGCCACGCCCTTAATTATGCAGAACTTTAAGGCTTAATATAATCTAAACGGATAAGTTATAAAAAAATTCACCCCCTCACAGTTGTCATGAAGGGCAAAATTAGCTATATAGACCAAAATAATTTTTTGAACCAGGCTGTAAACATGTTTTTTTCTGCTGTAAAGTTGGGCATTTTAACATGGGGAGTCTATGGGACTGACTCCCTTTTGCAGCCAGCCTCTAGCGGCCAGTTGATGAATTACAGTTTAAGTCACTTCCATGTTGGCTTCACGAGAGAGACCGGAAGTTTCCGCTCGGTTTGGACCAGGCTCGGTTGCAGAATCACATCCCTCTGTGCCTCTGAAATTATTATCTTTTTCTATATATAGTGTAGTAGTTAGCTATCTCTGCGTCATACACCGCTTTTCAAGCATGAAAAATAAGTTTCTTTTAAATACTGAATATATTATCGTATACAGCATGCAAAGAGCGCTCCCTTTAAATTTATTAAAAACTTTCACTCATTCATCACGATCTCACAAAGTTCCGTTTTAACCAATGAATGAACCTTTGCTGGTTTAAGCTGGTCCTTTGCTGGTTTATGCTGGTCCTTTGCTGGTTTAAACTGGTCCTTTGCTGGTTTATGCTGGTCCTTTGCTGGTTTATGCTGGTCCTTTGCTGGTTTAAACTGGTCCTTTGCTGGTTTATGCAGGTCCTTTGCTGGTTTAAACTGGTCCTTTGCTAGTTTATGCAGGTCCTTTGCTGGTTTATGCTGGTCCTTTGCTGGTTTAAGCTGGTCCTTTGCTGGTTTATGCTGGTCCTTTGCTGGTTTATGCTGGTCCTTTGCTGGTTTATGCTGGTCCTTTGCTGGTTTAAACTGGTCTTTTGCTGGTTTATACTGTTCATGTGCTAGCAAAGGACCAGCATAAACCAGCAAAGGACCAGCATAAACCAGCAAAGGACCAGCATAAACCAGCTTAAACCAGCATCCCAGTGTCAAAATATACCTAACCAGCATATGCTGTTTTTTTCAACAGGGAGAGAGGCCAACACAGTTGGCCTCTGGAATGCTATTGTCTAAGGTGCCATCGATCTTTTGGAAGATGAGCTCTGCTGTGCCAGATCTGGTTTCACTTGTAGTGCACATACCAAGAAACTGATGAGCCACCTTGTTCACATCAAACACACGCACAGTAAAGGGGTTCATCTTATCTCTTCCTGCATTGACAAAAGAATTAGTCCATTATCTCATACAAATATAGTAAAGCCAGCTCACAAAAATATGGCCAGAATTAAATGAAAAAGTAAAAAAATGTAATTCAGTTTATACCAGAATGTAAAAACATTTCATTCCTACCTGTGTCATTTGAGCTATCTGTAACAAGGGTGTATGGACTCGCTCTCATCAGAATTACCAGTGTGTTTTTGAAATGTGTGGCTGGCCACTGCTTGATTTATAATACAGGTGGTCTTGGACCTTGCACATTTGTACTCCTGTGCAGTAGCAGAGTCTTTGAAGCACTCTTTCATGAGTGGACTGAAATGATCTGTGACAGCCAGTGGTATATTATGGTTTGCCAGCATCACAGCTATTTTTAATTCTGCCCTCCATGTCTACAAGATAGAATTGCATTGATGTTACATCTTGAATGATTTTATTACACACAATGAATTCAATTGATTATGGCATCTAAAAGCCAAACTCTACTCAGGAAATAAGATTATAAACCCCCCACTACATAAACATAACACAACTGTTCCTAGTGTGCCTAGTAACATCTCTTATTCCCTGGTGACAGCAAGCATTTTCAACCCTACATACGGAGCACCAATAATGTGTACTTAGTGTCCCCTTTGTTATGAATGGCCATTTTTGTGACCATTCATTTTTAAAAGAGCACCTATAGGAGGCAGCTCCACTCTGGTTTTCTTTCCCTGAGACCTCAACTAACTCCCTGATTTCTATCGTCTCAGGATTGTCTGACAGGGGACTTTAATGTTCCTCTTCTTGTGTCTTTTCCTGCTGCTGCTGATCTGCTTTCTCTGGATAACAGGACTTCTTGGGGGGCTGACTAGCTGCCCACATTGAGATTAGAGTCCTTTTCTGAGCACCACTTCTTTCTTTCTTTCCCTGACACTTTTGAAAACATCCTATAACAGAAACTGTTCACCTTTATCTAATTAAATAGGTTGATATGGAACTTGGACATGATTGACTGGATTATGATTGACATTATTGATGAATTAAACAAGTTTTAATCTAAATGAATATAAATAAAATCATTTGAGTTGGTCTGTCCTTGATGTCCCTTGTCTGTTTCTTTAGAAAATAATAATTAACATGAACTAAATATAGGCATGCCCAGATATTTGTCTCGTAGTTAACGTCATGATGACTGGTTCAACGTTAACGTTACTGTGTTTTTATCACAGAAGTATGTAAAATTACTGCAATACTGCAAAACAAATAACTTTGATAATGCTAACTTATTTCTACATAGGGCATACAACATATTAGTTACTAAACGACGGACACGCATAGCGTGTGACAAGGCTTAACATCTTAAAAAAAGATGAGAAAAATTGAAAGAATTTTTCGCAATCCGTTTAACTATTCACAAATAATATTTTATTTTAAAATACACATACAATTAGGAGTTAATTTGTGCAAATGTTGTAAAAGCAAAACAACAAAATGTTCCTCGCCACATTCGGTTACGAATTACGTGAATCACGTAAATGATCAAAACGGTCGTCGAGTAGCTTGCATCACAGAATATTACTGTTGGTTATTTAAAATTTCTGTTGTAAAACAGCTGTCAAATAATAAATGTTTTCCTACTTGCCTCACACACTTTCACTGGTAAAAAATGCTGTGGTGTCGCGCTGGAACAGTAAAGCCCCGCCCTTCTTTGATTTGATTGGCCATCTAAATCATTCAGACATTGACGAGTGCTGTCTGGAGTTTTTTTTTTAAATTTATAATAAATAAATATTGAATTTGGCAGGGACATTTTTCTGCGTGAGAAAATGTAAAGTGAAAGGAAAGTGTAAATTGCTGAATGCGTGAGAGTTGGCAGCCCTGTTTTCAGGAATTTCCAGTTGACCACTGGGCCATCCATTGAGATCTGCAGGAGCTTCTTGTGATCAAGTGGTGAGAGGGTTTTTTTCATTTTCTCCAAAAGCTTCTCTGCCTGAATATGTCCCAAAAACGCTGAATCAAAATAGCACACAGCTACCTGCTCTTCATGATCACTCCAGTAACGGACAATAATATCCATCTGTTCCATCTGTGTCACTTTATTCAAGCATTTATCAAATGACACTACATAGCATTGTGCCTTTCTAACATCTCTGTTCAACTCCTCTTTAAAATATGGGCACAAACCAAAGGATAAGAGGTAAGCAATATCACTGTCTGGGAACATTTGACTAAAAATGACTGACACATCAGAGCTGGAGTTGAACGAGTAGTATGACCTGACCATTTTTGGTGCTTTTCCACAGCATGGTACGGCACGGTACGGCTCGGCACGGTTCACTTTTGGGGGGTTTTCCACTGGGTACAGTACCTGGTACTTTTTTTAGTACCACCTCAGTTGGGGTTCCAAGTGAACCGTACCGTTACCAAACGTGACGTGTAAACTCTGCTGATCACGGATTGGCCGGAGAGAATCGTCACTACCTGCGTCACTGAACTTGTGACACAAACACAACAGAACCGCTAGATTTAAATCAGCACAGCCAGCGAAGGATTGAACGCAACTGTTTTGAACGAGCACACCTTTTTTTTAACAACCAAAAAGTTTTGTTGTCTGTTGCGGACGAACAGACGTTCCTATCGTTGATAGCAGAGGAGTGGATCCAGCGAGAGCTTGATGGGGCGTCGCGGAATGATAAAGTTTTTTTTGGAGTCGTGGTAGTAGAGGCGGCGCAACTATAACGACATGTGAATAATCCCGCCCACTCTAAAGCGGTACTGAACTGCAGTGGAAACGCAAACCGTGCCGTACTGAGCCGAGTCATACCAAGCAGTGGAAAAGCGCCATTTGATTACCCAACGAATCTCAGCTTCAAGCACAGCTTGGCTTGAAAAGAACTTTGACAGTGTTGAGCTGCATTGTGTGCTGAGCATGTTGTCTCTTCATTTGTATCCGACACTTGAAAAGCTGACTGACTGCCACTTTCCACATCTACAGTGGTTGCTTGTAGGTCTTTGTTAGTTTGTCCGCAAATGTCCTGTCCTTTGCTTTCAGAAGTCCCTTCCCTGAGAAAATGTGTAATTTTTGTCTCCTTTTTCATTTGTGCAGCAACTTTTATATGGCCTTGCCCTCGTTCATGACTCTTTAGTACTGAGAGACCCATGTTACCGACATCAAAGGATTTCCTGTAAAACTTGCAATATGCCTACATCTACTGATCTCCTAGCCAGTCCCTGAACTGGGGATCTTCTTTCCATTTCTTCTTAAACTTGCACCGTCTCCCTGACATTTGTGTTGCTTAGTTCTGTAATTCAAGATCAGAAGTGTTACAGATGCAATGAATAGCCATTACATGCTCTAGTGTCTTTATTTTTTTACCATCTCTTTTTACATCCCTCCTTGTTCTAATTTTGTCTTAATTTACTGTATATATTAGTGACAGTTTTCAGTCATTAGGGGTAAATGGATCGTAGTTGATCCGTATTGTTCATGAATTTAATGTTTTAAAATAAATACAATTTTGAATAGTAAGAGAAAAAATTACACTAAACCACCAGTAGGTGGCAGCAAATAAGTCTTAATAATCAAGTCACCAGTCATTCTTTTTAAACGATTCATTCAAAATGCTTATTCATTTAAGAATGAAGCAAATCACAGTCTAAATAAATGGGTCATTGAATCACTTTCTCAAATGATTCGTTCAAAAACAGATTCACTTGGCAATGAAACACTAAGTTAGCTGGTTTCCAAACGAGGTTTCTGCATTCACCGGTTCCGTGAGCTTAGTCATTCTTGTGTATTGCGCTGCCCACGGGGAAGATTATACAGCGACAGTAATTACGACACTGGTAACAGACATTGCGTTTATCAACCACATGGGGGAACCGTGAGCAAACAGGTAGGGATAACGGCAACCTGGAGCAATGGGCATGCCAAAAGATTTCTAATTAGTGAAAAGAGCTTCTGCGTTGGCCAATCAGCGGTAACCATACTTATACGTAATTCCTGGAAGAACATGGCAACGGTAATGCGCAAATATAACAAATATGTATATTATGATAGCTTGTTAGTCATAATATATTATTTCCTATGCAATGTATTTTTCATGAGACGAAACAATGACTGTATGAATGTATATAGACATTTCTTGCAAAATATACATTGTGCATAATTTTATTGTTTTATTATTGGTTGATGCTTCTGCGAAAGACTGCATTCTATTTCCATCATGGATCAAGTCACACTGGATGGTTTGTGTAAGAATGTCAGTATTGATGAACGTCAGATAATAGATGTCAGTATTTTGTGTTTTTAACAACCTTTCAGATTTTTCGTCCAAGGTAAAAATAAATAAATAAGTTATTTTTTCTTCTTGATTCGCTATGCAACAGTGTTCTAAGTGATGGCAGATACAGTCAAGTGTACAAGTCTTTTACATACAAGTGTAGTAGTGCATGTTCAGAAGTACCAGTTGAGTTTATATGATGTTTATATGACAGTTTACATTGAAAATGACATCAGTTCTATTTAAAAATATATATATTATAATAATAAAATAACATGTCTAAACAATTAGTGTTTGACTTTCAGTATGCCTGGTATAGTGCTCTGGGGTGGAGTTTGACTTTTCAGAGGTGAGTTAAAAACAGAATTTTTAACATAGTAATGGTTGCTTTTTTTAAACAGGCTAATATGCCAAGCATAAGGAGAAGTGGTGTGCACTTTTATTGAAGCCTCAGGGTAAATTTGAAGTATTTTATAAACTTAAAGTGATGACTTAGCACTTTATAAATCTCTCTCTTTTTAAAGGTCTCTTTCAGAACAAAAAAAAGGCACAGAACAGTTGAAAACTTGGCTCAGTTAAAGGCAAATATAGTAGGTTAACAAACCATTTAAAATATAAAACACAATATAATGTAAATATATATATATTAAAAACATTGGAAGTGGAAGTTAATAGTAAAAAAAAGACCATGCATCTAGGGCTGCAACAACTAACCCATAAATAAGGAAGTTTCATATTTTTAATGCTCATCTGAAAACATTTATGTAATTAATAATTGTAATTTTATAGATCTAAATTATTAATTGTCATTTACAATGTTTGTTTTTTTCCAGCCATGAACCCAGCAGAAAGCATTGCTGATGTATGATTGAATATTGTACTAATATATAGTTTTGTTGTAATTTTGCTTTTAAAATAGTTTTGTCATTTATCATTTTATATATTTTTTGTTCAATTTAGCTACCGTCAGAACTGCTAAAACTGCTAGATTCTTGTAGATGTTGTGTATGAATGAGATGGAGCTGGTCTCACACTGTCACTAGTGTGCTGTGCAGAAAGTTTTATGACATTGTCCGCCATCAGGCTTTTTGAAGAAAACCTCACCTTTATTAAATAAACAACGAGTTTATATTTAGAATGTTTGTTGCATTCATTTTTTCAGTTTCTAATATCTTTTTCTTGTGTATGTATCATTGACTGGAAGTCTGTCGTTCCTGATGTGGAGTTCGAGCTCACCAGGTGTGATGGGTGTGGATGCATCTACTGGATACTGTGGCATCAGAAAAAAACTGAACGCGGCTGCTCAATGCATCGTGCCGAACGACAGTCGCATCACAGATCAGATTTAATTTCTCCAGTGTGGAGAGTGAGTTGAGCTGACCGACAAGAAGAGTGAGGTGAGACAGACAAGAAATTATTTAGTTTAGAAACGAAATGCAAAAGCACCTGTTTGGCAATATTTTGGATTTTGAAAAGCCTGTTGACTTTTGCCGTTTATCTAAGGTGATTTTGGAAGTTTTTTTTAAACATTTGTTTCTTATTTAATTGTTCCACAGTGTTTGCTGATTTTTACTTTATTTAAACTTTGTATAATTTATTTATTTTATTTGACATCAAGGTGTATGCCGTGCCTCCAAGCTTTCTTATTAGTTTTGCTTATAAACGTTCGTTCTTATTTATTTGGTTATATATTATACATGTTTACTTAGCCTATTTCCAGTTTTGTATACCTATTTAAACTTTATGTAAGTTATTTTATATTAGGCATAGCCTTCCCTATAGCATGGTGTATTTTTATTTGTTTTGTTAATAAAAGTTCTATGTTTTATCTATAGGCAAAAGTGAGTTTGACATTGTATTTTGTTGTTGCATTCAAGCAATTGACGCCGAATTGCCGCTAATTAATTAAGTGAAAGTAAAATGCACACGGCGCATTTAAGCTATTTAAAAGCGAAGGAAAAGAGGGAAAATTCAAACAAACAATTGCTTTACGCCGAATTGCCGCTTTTTGAAAGTGAAAGTAAAATGCACACGGCGCATTTAAGCTATTTAAAAGCGAAGGAAAAGAGGGAAAATTCAAACAAACAATTGCTTTACGCCGAATTGCCGCTTTTTGAAAGTGAAAGTAAAATGCACACGGCGCATTTAAGCTATTTAAAAGCGAAGGAAAAGAGGGAAAATTCAAACAAACAATTGCTTTACGCCGAATTGCCGCTTTTTGAAAGTGAAAGTAAAATGCACACGGCGCATTTAAGCTATTTAAAAGCGAAGGAAAAGAGGGAAAATTCAAACAAACAATTGCTTTACGCCGAATTGCCGCTTTTTGAAAGTGAAAGTAAAATGCTCACACCGCTTTTACAAGCTATTTAAAAGTGAAGGAAAGTAAGGAAAAGAGGAAACGCCCCGCCCCCGTGGTGATACCGGTATTACCGGTGTTGTCACACGTCGATTAACCGGTGGGAAAATTTCCTCACTGTCACAACCCTAGCCAGGACACACCAAGCCGACTTCAAAGAACTAGTCGTCTCGCGTCAGCAGCGTCGGACCAAAAAGCTGCGCTTGAACACATCGCACAGACTACAGCCGACGGCAAACTAACACGTGCGTTCTGCGCATGCGCGAGAGCATTTTACTGTCTATATCAGCAGCTATCAATAGTATATATTCGTCATTCAAAAGGAGAAACCGAAACAAAGATATACGAGTTAACGCAAATATACGAAATGTAAACAAAGCAGTGCTTGCTTACCATTTTGAATATCAGTAACGTTGATAACTTTAATCATTTTAAGCGGCTCATGTTGTTATGAAAACATTCGTGTATTAGAATGATTGGGAAAGATCACGTAACGTTTAACCAGCCTTCTGTCTGTACCGCCTTCATTTACATGCTTGTTTTCATCACTTTCGCTTTAATTCTCAGGCACTGACTCGTTTGCTAAACTGAACATCCAATCAGGGCTCTCACTCGCGCCGACGGTCCCGACGCCGAATCGGGCAAACTGCTGCCGACGAGAGCCGACAAGTGGAACACACCAAACAAACAAGCCCGACTGTCAGCTTGGTGTGTCCCGGCCTTTATGTTAATAAGTGCCGTCATTCGGTTATGTTTATTATATTAATGTTTCAGCACGTTACAATCATTATATGGCTTGAGTTAAGGTAGCCTATCTTCTTAATTAAACAGTTTATCACACAGATTGAAAGCGTGAATCCCGTCTCTCTCTGTTTATGGGTATTTGTGTGTGCATGCGGGGGAGGGGTGCAATTTTCGAATATTATTTTTGCTTGGAATGCCCATCTCTAGCATCTCATTACATGGTATGCAGGTCACCTGATAATGGTGCAGACGATATCAGTAAACAATGATTCTTTTCTTTTCAAATTGAGAAATACGCCATGCAGGCCTGTGGACAGACCACCATCTTTGGAGGCTCCATTGTTTATGCAATAAACAAATTGTCTTCCAAACAGGGGGAGCCTGGAGGAGTCCGGCCAGCCCCTGCAAGGGCCTCGGCTTCATTCTGGTTGCCAGGTGAATGGAGCAAGACCATCCCTGTGCAGGACCAGAGGTGGACTGCCAAGAGCATATTTCACTCTGGCAAGCTGTGCCCAGATTTTAAGCTTTGGTATGAGCCCCCTGTCCCAGCCCTCAGTTACCACCAGATACCAACAACTGGTTCTTCACCCATCGGCTGATGGTGCGGATGCCCTACCACCTTTGGAAGGTGAGGGTGTCCACTCCAGCTTGTGACAAGAACCTGATGGGCTATGGCATCCACAAGAGGGCTCGGAGGGTCCTGGACATTGACAGATACTATCTGATGGTGACAGAGACACTCGGTTGCATTGTGTGATCTGGCTGCCGTACATGTATGACTGAGACCATTTTTTTCAGGTTCTGTGCCATTTACCAGAGTCCCAAGAAAAAGGGGACTGGTACAGTGTTCAGATGGGATCTCATCCTGGAGGACTACAGGATAATTGAAACGATTGCACCTATTTCTTTCGGTGTGCTCCAGGGTTCCCTTCTTGGTTCGGAAAGAAGACAGGGGAGGTAAAATAGGCATGGGAAAATGAGACACAGTTGAGATCCATAATCTAATAAAGTAATCAGCATTCTCATGGGAACGCCGATTGCCACAATCCCAACACAGAAAGACAAGGGCAAATTAATACATGTACAATACAATACATTACAATAAATCCACAAGAGAAGATAGACAGACACCACAGCGTCGTGACTCCTGAACTCGTGGCTTCCGTAACACTGACCAAAAGCTGCTGGTCGGTAACCTCTCTGTTCAATTGGTTAATACTGCTGGTGTTTTAGGCCTTCCAGTGCTATCAGAAATCTTGGTATGATTTTCAATCTTTCTCTCACCTTTTATTTCTCACATTGACTAACTTGTCAAATCAGCCTGCTTGTACCTTCATAACATTGCTTGCCTTCATCCTACTCTAAATATCAAAGGTGCAGAAATTCTTGTACACAAGTCACCTCCCCGACTAGACTACTGGAACTCTCTTTGCTATGGCCTGCCCATCAAGATGATGAATATTCTTGGATATATTCTGAACTCAGCTGCTCAAGTTCTCATGGGTTTGGATTGTCATAAGAGTAAATAACGACAAAAGTTAAATTTTTTTAATACATTTAGCCATGATGGACTGGCCATTTGTCCATGGTGTTTGCCTGCCTTCGGCCCGAGATATGGGATCGGCTCCAGCAGCCCGCACAGCGTGGAGAATGAACTAATTCTTTAAAATACTTTCTCTAATATTTACTGTAATTAACAAGAAAAGGAAGGAAGACAAACTGCTTACGATTGTTTATTGCAGCAAATTATTTAGCAAGGAAACAGTATGTACATGTACATGCACGCTACTGGAAGCACAACAAAGAATAAACTGTGCTGATAACATTTAGACCTGCGCACAACTAGAATAATATTTCCATGCTTTTCCTGATCATAAATTTAAAGTTGCCTGGCAATTCCAGAGTTCTACAATCAGTAAACTTATCCAGATATGACAAAATTCAATTGAAATAGACTAAACGATAATCTAAAATACACCTACAATCTATGGGAACAAGTCATTTTGTTCGGTTTATATCAATTTATTGATAATCTTCAAGTTACATTGTTGCTTTTCCCAGCAAGGTACAAGTTTGACTCGTAAATTTTAATTTCAAAGGAAATCAACACATGGAATTGAGTGACATAACTCAAAATTTGAGGGAATCTACTGTAACGGTTCAATATTTGAAGCTACAGCAAAGATGATCAGGTACGGCCACAGGAGTACAAATGCACAAAAGAAAAGAAAATGCCTTATGGTGAAGCATAAAGAGATGAAGGATGCAAGTAAAAGAAGTAGTCTTTAGTAGGTAACAATCAGATGTAGTATTTTTTCTTGTCAAACTCTTGGGTCTCTGGGTCTCACATTTGCATGACTTTTCAGTGTGATGGCAAATTATTATTATATTATTACACTTGACTACAACTGAATTGTCTTCCAGAATGAATGCACATACGATTATAGAAATCTCTCCTTTTTCTAAACCACTTCCCACTACGGAAAATGGCCATTTCTTCTCAGAATGCGTTCGCAAATGGCGTTTCATGCTGCGTTGACATGTGAAACTCTTCTCACACTGAAGACACTTGTAAGGCTTCTCTCCAGTGTGAACTCTCATGTGAATCTTTGAGGTTATCTTCTCTTGAGCAACTCTTTCCACAGTGATGGCACATGCGAGGCTTTTCTCAGATGTGAATTTTAACATGATCCTGAAGGTGCTTCATGTCTGTGAAACTCCTTTCGCACTGATGACATTTAAAACCGTTCTCCGAGTGAATCTTCATGTGACTAATAAGGTTTGCATTATATCTGAAACTCTGTCCACACTGATCACATGTGAATGGATTCTCTCCAGTGTGAATTCTAATGTGAGTCTTTAGGTTTGTTTTATTCGTGAAACTCTTCCCACACTGAGGGCAGGTGAAAGGCTTGTCTCCAGTGTGAACTCTCACGTGGGCATTAAGGAGTTTTTCTTGTGTAAATCTCCTTCCACACTGTTGACATTCAAATTGCTTCTCTCCAGTGTGAATGCTCATGTGAGTCTGAAGGTTTTCTCTTAGTCGGAAACCCTTCCCACACCGAGGGCAGGTGAACGGCTTCTCTCCAGTGTGAATTACCATGTGGGCATCAAGGGTTCTTTTCTGTGTAAAACACTTTCCACACTGAGAGCATGTGAATGGATTCTTTTCCATGTGAATAATCATGTGAGTCTTAAGATATCTATTTAGTGTGAAACTCTTCTCACACAGTTTGCAGGTGAACGGCTTCTCTCCAGTGTGACTTCTCATGTGAACTTTAAGTTGACTATTTTGTGTGAAACTCTTTCCACACTGATTACACATGTAAGGTTTCTTTCCAGTGTGAATTATCATGTGAGTCTGAAGCTCTGCATTTCGTCTGAAACTGTTCCCACACTGATCACATGTGAAAGGCTTCTCTCCAGTGTGAATTCTCATGTGGACATTAAGTTGACTTTTCTGTGTGAAACTCTTTCCGCACAGTTTACAGGTGTGAAGTCTCTCTCCAGTGTGAATTTTCATGTGGGCATTAAGGTAATATTTCCGTGTAAAACTCTTTCCACACTGAGGGCATATGAACGGTTTCTTTTCAATGTGAATTTTCATGTGGACTTTAAGGCATCTTTTTTGATTGAAAACTTGTCCACACTGTTGGCAGGTGAAAGAGCTCTCTCCAGCGTGATTTCTTAAGTGGGAATTAAGGTTTGTAGTTTTTTTAGGTGAGGAAGTATTTTCAGTCTGTGAGCAGCCAATCGATTCTTCTTCAGTTTTGAAATCATGTTTCTCATTTTGATCTTTCTCTTGAGTTTCATTCAGTTCTTGACTCTCTTCTTTCAGTGCCATCGGGTCTGAGGTGAAATAAGAAAAATACAAGTTAACACCAGTTTAATGGCACAAAGCAACAGATATCAAAACATTTAGACTAGTGCGGTCAATCAATTAAAAAAAACAATAACTATGTGACAAACATAATTTCACATTCAATCTCCAAATTAATGTAAAGACAACAAATATTGTGAAATATGTGGTTTAAAGGCATCTTTTACCAAGTAGCCTATTGTTAATGAAGACCAGTCTCATTGATACAAATACTGCTACTTATCTGTCTCTATTAAATGCATTTGCCTCCCAATTTTAGCCATTAATTATAGCCATTATTACTGTATAATCAAAAAACATTATTTGTAACTTTTAAAAGGCTTTGGAAAATAGTGAACTTAAAACAATCTTCACGTAAAATGTATATGCATTAATAAAGATTAATTTATTCAATTAATAGTTAAAGTTAATAAGAGCAGTGAGTGATTTCTTTCTTTTCCTCTTTGACTTGCATCAATGTCAGACTGCAGCAGGTTTCATTTTAAAATCATAACTAGAATAATATTTCCATGCTTTTCCTGATCATAAATGTAAGTTGCCTGGTATTTCCAGAGTTCTACAATCAGTAAACTTATCCAGATATTACAACATTCAATTGAAATCGATTAAACAAGCTAAAATACACCTACAATCTATGGGAACAAGTCATTTTGTTCAGTTTATATCAATTTATTTGTAATCTTCCAGTTACATTGTTGCTTTTCCCAGCAAGGTACAAGTTTGACTAATATTTTGATTCAAAGGAAATCAATACATGGAATTGAGTGACATAACTCAAAATATGAGGGAATTTACTGTATGCATGCATAAGATTTAATATGAAGCATCCATAATATTCACATCTGTAACGCATTATTATGAAAGAATGGAAATGAACTGTTGATCATAATTAGAATGGCCATAAGTTGGATTTGTACAGAAACTTTCAAGTTAATTGCATTAATAATTACTATATGACATAAACTTAATCTTTCAAATGTTACGGACGTGTGACAGCGCGGAAGCTTCCAGACCTAATAAATCTAGCCCTTATAAATCCAAGAATCATCGCTGTTTAGACAAAGTGAATATATTCACTTTTCAGACAGGCCTCCATCTTGGTACAGAATACTTACTGTTGACATAAATTAAAAAATGGGCAGTCTTTGAGCTCTCATTTGAAAACATGAAATATAGTCGGATGAAAATGTAATTTTGCTTTAGGTGCACCCCCTCAATGTGGTGGATAAACATACAACTTCCTTCAAATTTTTATTTAAGCACATTAACGTTGTAAAATACAGACCTAAATGCACAAGTTAAACAAAGTTTTATTCTTTTGGTAAAAAAAAGATTTTTTCATGGTAAGGATGACTTTTGCATGGAATTGCCCAGGGGCAAGTGAAAGAAGAGAATTTTACTTGCCCGACCGGACAACTAATCCGATTAAAACATCTAATTGCACCTAAATTTTTGCGAGAATGGTTCTGATTTGATCACATTCGGTGTAAACGGCGATTGATAATGAATAATCAGTAACAAGGCCGCACCAGTTGAGGCTCACGCAGCCTGTCTGTGAGAGAATCTCGTGGAGAAATCAAAACAAATGAATGTAACTGTACACAGAATGTAACTTGGTTTTTAGATTTATAATACAGCCTAGTTAAGCAACATGACACGACCAAGAGAGTGAAGTTTTCCCTGAAAACCACGATTGCAAATTCCATTCATAAGGACAGGCACTTGCTTCATTCTTGAATGAATCAGCCGTCTGAACGAATCGTTTGAAGGCATGCTTCAATGACTCATTACGATTAATGAAACCGCCACCTACTGGCGGTTTACTTTCATAGTAGCCAATCTTTGCATTTTTTCCAACATTTCATATTTGTATATTGAAAATATATATATTTTAAAACAGAGTTCACAACATTATTTATCCTGTAATAATTTAGCATGCAGTGTAAATGCATTTGTGCTATATTTCAGCTACATTGAACTGTCTGTGTAAATGCATCTGAATGCCACTCCAGTCACTTCATATAAAACGTAATTTCCCAACAACAAAATGTTGGCCAGTGAGAATGCTGAGTGGCTAGTGAATTTGGAAAACCACTAGCCACAGTGACCGGTAAACAAAAACGTTAATGTCAAGCCCTGCATATGCATATATGTATATATACAGTATCTCTCAGAAGTGAGTACACCCCTCACATTTTTGTAAATATTTTATTATATCTTTTCATGTGACAACACTGAAGAAATTACACTTTGCTACAATGTAACGTAGTGAGTGTACAGCTTGTATAACAGTGTAAATTTGCTGACCCCTCAAAATAACTCAACACACAGCCATTAATGCCTAAACCGCTGGCCACAAAAGTGAGTACACCCCTAAGCGAAAATGTCCAAATTGGGCCCAATTAGCCATTTTCTCTCCCCGGTGTCATGTGACTCATTAGTGTTATAGTGTAATATATAGTGATATTCTCAAAGTTACTCAGAAGACAGGATACAGGTTTAACTCAATTGAAATACTAATGCTTAATGTTACACTGTCAGATATGCAAAAGAAATCTATCGTATCTCTTGCTCTGGCTACTGTGTATAGACCACCAGGGCCTATACAGTTTCAGCTGCTATCTCTCCCACCACCTCTACTCCGTGTGGTAAAATAAGGTGGTTTTTTCAGATTTTAATAAGGATCACATTCAGCTTTGAGAATGAAAACCAACCTGTTTGTTCCTCAGTATCTTCATGTTTGACTCTGAATGCTTCTTCAATCTTCACGTCTTCACTCTCTTCTTTAATAAACTCCATCTTTATAATAATGTCACGTGGATCTCAGCTTCTTCAGCAGTTTTTCTGTGTTTGGACACTTTGTCCTGTTTAGGACGAGAATAATTAACAAAGAAAAATAAATGCAAATTAAATCAGTGGGTGCGTCTCAATCAGCTCCTGAGTTCAGCGGTCAGTGCACTGGTGAGGGAGTCGGTCAGAGAGTTAATGCACTTACATTACCTGCACAAAAACTATCAAAACTAGCACTCAAATAATAAAGAGAACACAGATTATATAGAAGGTTCATATTTGTATTAAGATTGCTATTTAGTATTTGCTGATTTGTAGATTATATTTAATAGACCCCACTTTCATGAAAACATTTGCAGTTGTTTTGTAAAAGTTACACATTAGTGTTACTGTTTGTTGTCCTCGTTGCATTTACACTGTTTTGAGCGATTCGAAACAGTGAATCATTTTGTGAACTGTTTGATTCAGTTGATTCGGAGATTCGAAACAGTGAATCATTTTGTGAACTATTTGATTCAGTTGATTCGGAGATTCGAAACAGTGAATCATTTTGTGAACTATTTGATTCAGTTGATTCGGAGATTCGAAAAGATCCGTTTCTCCAGCACTAACGTTAGTAGCCAGTAACCGAGAACTCGTTTAAGATCAAATGATTCACTATACAGGGACAGCAGTGTCACTAGATGAAGCGTTAAAGTGTTACATTGGCGACACAATTCATTTCACAGTTTTAGATACAATTCTCTAAACGAGTTGTATTGATCTAAACACTTTTAAATGATTAAAAGCACACACCTTTCTTCAGTTGTGATGCATCTCAGACGCAGGAGCGCGGCGCGGCCTAATGACGTCCCATCGACACACCAAAATAAAAGTCTTGTTCACTAAAATCAATATAATTTTATATTAGAAAAAAAAATCTTTAATTAAAATGGTTTAAATAATTTCTTCTAAAATGTTAATGTCATTTACATTTTCCCTGATTATCTTTATTAAAACCGGCAGGTAGTATCAAATGTGATTATAATAAACAAGCCATCTATGTCAGATTTCAGTTACTGATTAACAAACATCATTTAACTTCCCATATCAGCCCTCTATGAATAACAAATGCAACGGAAATCAACAAATCTTGCCTTCTAAAGGGATTTGATGGAACTAATCAAATGCTCTACCATTGAAATCAATAAGATCCCAGCTAACAAAAAAAGGTCCCCAGGACGTCCCCTAAATGGC